>NC_041012.1:20972048-21244548 GCF_004193775.1 Glycine soja | reverse complement strand
TTATCTAAATTGCTAGATATTATGTAAATTGCTAGATATTTTCATTTGGGCATCTTTCATATTATGTAAATTGCTAGATATTTTCAGTTTTTATATGGCAAGGTCAAGGCATTTATCTATCTTTGTTGCTTCTTCAGAACAGTTTCTACCGGTATTAGTGGTGCAAGCTACTACACTGGAACTTTCAATACTGTCAATCGCTCTCTGGATGGAAGGTATGTTGTTGTGATGGCATTTGCTTTTGCTTCTATTTGTCTGGTGCTTATCCTTTTTCTATGCCTTCTTGCATAATGTTTCGTAATAATTATTTTATTTTTTTCCAGCCATTCTGGCTGCCACGTAATAGAGCAGTTGCCAGAAGAATCCAGAACATGCGATGGAGAGCTGATGGTGGTCTGTGATAGATTATTCAATTTTTGTGATCTTGAAACTAAATTTCTTTGCGTTGCTCTATTTTCCCTTTTTTTTGCTAAATCATGTTCACATATTGGCTGATATTAATGTAGTGTTGCAGTCTTTGATATATCGAATTGGTTGCCTTGAGCAGCCAGTGTTAACATGCATACACAGGAAATGATCCTGGAAGGAAATTTTTGCTTGATGGAGAGGTCACTATTGACACAATGGCAGATGATGTGGAATTCACAAGTTAGATTTTGGAAATCCAAAGGAACGTCGATAACTAATCACTTACTAATTTGAAGTTTTTTTTTAAAATAGTGTTGATTGAAGCTCATTAAAATGTGTACATTTTTTGTTGCGGAGCTGCCTTCTCTTATTTTTAAAACTTATCATCTAGACTGTGACGGATAGTTGGATAGAGAATGCTGTCAATGGGCTGATGGGCAAGTAGGTATCAGCTTCATCTTATACATTTGTTAACCATGATTCATATTATTTTTTCCCATTCAATGTTATTATATTTTGTGTTATGAAATTTTGGGTACTATATGCAGAACATGGTTCTGACCGGACTGAGTTTTTGAAGCTCTCTAACGAATAGAGTACACAATTCGAACTTGGTATCTTCTATAATTTGAGGAGTTGATGGTATCATCTATTTTTTGATTTGTCTGACATAATCATAGTTATTTTTAAGTTGTTGTAGATCCTTTATGTAATTTATTTTTTGAATTCTGTTATGGAGTTCAGATTATATATATATATTTTATTTACATGGAAAAATGTGGTTTTTTCCCTATTATTTTACAGATAATGTTTTGTTAATTTTGATGTTTAAATAATTATTTAATTATTAATATTCAACTTTATTATGCTTCAGCATTATGTTTCATTTTATGCCTATGTTGCAAATAAAAAAAAAGGTATACCTAATCGGTTAACAAATGACCGGTGCATATGCACGCATTACAATCATAAGCACAAATTACATATTATTGGTCTTCCTGCATTTTTATTTACATAATATATGTTTGATTTTTTGTGTATTTTAATTATTTCTCTTTATATTTATGGGTGAAAATAAATTATCCTTAGAATTTCTTATTTTATTGTAATTGAACTAATTAAGTAACTCGTGGTATGCACGAATTACAGATTAGTTATTATTATAATTTACAAACATATGCTTTACGTAGAGTTGGTCATATCAAACAAGCAGGTTGAAAATTGACGATGATGATCACATTGGGAACTGAACTCCATTTGCTCAGGCAGATAAATGAATTGAATTTTGAGGCCAGTTTCCCACTCAATGCCACAGCTAGCAAATTTTCTGTCTTTGCTTAATTTGTCAAACCTCATACTTCTAATTTCTCCAACTTCTCCGCCGGTGTCTAAAACTCAGGTCAGATTTACATGACTTTGAGACAAAAAAATGTTTAACATTTCTTTATTATTGATTCAAATTTAAAATTAAGATAAATTAAATTTTATTATACAATTTTAAATTGCATTATCATTTTTTTGCTTATTTGTTTATTTGTTTATTTTAATATAAATGAACTCTTAAAAGACTTTTTGGTGGTTCTCCACACTCTTTGGAACATAAAAGTTTTGATTTGGACAAGACACACCCATGCACATATAAGGTTAGAACAAATCATCAACTTTAACGATTTTATGGTAAGACTATGTATACGGATGGATTTTATTGTCTCTCGAATCAAACACCAATCTTGACATTTATCGGAGCTAAAGGCTTTCTAGGTGATGAAAAGGACTCAACATTATCAACTTTAGAAATTCATAACTAAGAAAGATTAAATAGGAATTTGGATAAATAATAAGAGTGTTTTAGAACATTTCATTATATGATTTATTTGTAGTTATTCATTATTGTTAAAATTTCTGAAACCCCATGTTTTAGAATATTTCATTACATATGATTTATTTATAGTTATTCATTTGGCCGATCAAAAATGATGTTAGAAGAAACTATCAACAAAGATGATAAGATATATAATATTTTTAAAACTTTGGTTTATAATTGGGCTAAATAATATATATCGTGTAGTTTACGTGTAGTTAACATTATTTAGTGGGATAAGACTTTGATGTTATTATTGTTGTTAATATTAAAATTTCATTTATATGAAAAAAAAATATAAACGCATTTTATTTGAAAGAATGAGTTTGTATATTTTATCTTTTAAATTGATGTGTATGAGTTAATTCTTCCATCATCATTAATTCGATATTATGTAAGGATAGAGTAAACAAGTAGGAGACTTTTATCTTAATTTTGTAGGATTGAGATAGATTTATACTCCATAATTCATGACCTATTCTAAATCTATTTAATGGGTTAGTCACCATACAAGTGTTAGGTGTGAGAATCTTCACCTTACAACTCAATTTAGTACTCCCTCTCTTTCTATATAAGACTCAATTACATAATTCATTAAAATTAAGAAAAGTGATTAATTTAGTTGATAATAATAAATTTGTCTTAAATTTATAACTTTTTCCAAAATTTCATTGACATTAATACTCCCATCTAATCTTCTAATTATTTATCAATATATTTTCTCTTCTTTTAATTAGAGGTATTTCTAATATAAACATAATCAATACAAGGAACATTATATATATGGTCATATAAAAAAGAATAAATATCATTTTAAACTTAACAAAAAGAATAAATATTGATAGTATCTCTAGTTTATATGGAGCTTGAATATTTTCAAATATTTTCTTCCAAAATGAAGTTCAATAAATCAAATTAAGATGACTCTAGAATACTTTGGCAGCCAATTTAGCTACTTTTTCTGTTTCTATTTATAAAATCTAAGTTTAAAATAATATATATTTTTATAAGATTCAATCTATAATATTGCTTGAACTAATTATTTTTAGACTAAAATCACTCCTTATTAAAAGAAAAAAGATAATGTATTCATAAATCATCACAAGAGAAAGAGATATTAATGACAAGAATAATTTTAAAAAAGATTAAAATTTAAAATAAATTTATTATTATCAACTAAATTAATGATTTTTTCTTCATCTTAATTGGATATTATATACATCAACACAAGGAGTAATTTCATTGTCACTTTCACTGTTCTAGATTTTGAAGACCAACCTTGTTTCAAGAATCGAATCTTGCATATCACCAAGGCAAGGCAGGGAGGGCCATTAATTGCTCTGCGTTGGAGCTTGCATGTCACATTTTTCTTTAAGAATTGTGAGAGATGTTTGTTTTCCTTCTATTCATTAATAACATCAACCTACGCGCGCAACCAATATTAATAAAAGATCATAGTACTTCAGTTCATAGATGGTTTTATTTTTCTTTGTATTCCCTTTTCACGACTTTCAAGAGTTTGGCTGTTTTAAAAGTTGAAAAGCAGTAAGTGATAGAATTAACCATTAAGAAATTCAACACACATGGCCCCATCATATGTCTATTATTTCACCCTAGTAATAGTAAATTATAGAAGAATCACCCCAAAGAACAAAACATAAACTTGATCTATAAGACAAAGTCATATGCAAATATTGACTGAAACAAAGGAAATTGAATATGCACATCGGAACAGAAGATAGGAATCATGTGGAGAGCATTTAATGCAAACAAAAGGAATAGGTGTTAGGGTTTCACAGCTAGGTACAGTTTTAATTTCAACCTCTCCTGAAACGGGTTTTTCCTTTTTAAAAATTCATATTGCTCTATGTCGGATCAATGCCATTAATTAATTTAATCAAATGGGTTGTTTACATCTATCAATTATATTGTCATAAGTACGTACTGATAAGGAGACGAGTAATGCAACATGGCCACGCATGCATGGTTTGCAACAACGACTATGCAACAATTAATTGTGTTTCTGCTATCGCGAATATACAGCTCATCCCTTTGTTCATGAAGATGATTTAGCTATATATATATATATATATATATAATGTGCTACTATTAAAGATAGTTTACCTTTGGAAACAATAAGTGGACCCCTGCCCTTTCTGTTCACACTGTTGTCACCGATCAAAGTTTACCGTAGGGAGCATTTATGATGTTGTATTCTCAGAAATCTCATGTCAATATGAGTAGTACTATTTCCATGAGATTTGGATTTTGCGGTGTCGAATTTGATAATGACATTCATACGTATAGATGGGAAGAGGTTTTTGTTTTAACGTTATGGTGAAACTAAACATATGTAAGTTAACGCATAACTTGGGGGATTAGTTATATATTCACTAAGCAATTAGTGGGAAAAATCAATGAGAAATACTAGATGGTACCAGATGATCGAATTGCACGAAGTTATATATCAATTACTTTTGGCATATTTTCCGTCAAACTTTCTTTCTTTCAATTTTTTTTATTTATTATTTAATCAATTATATGGAACAATGCTTTTCCTATGAAATTTGAACAGTAGTATTCTGTACCATATAGCAATGCTCAAAATCAACATGCCGCCGACAAATGATGTCTTTGTCAAGACTTCTAGAGTCCCATGTGTATGTGAGAATCGTTTCTTGCTTAATCTCTTAATTACAATGATTTAATGTTGAAACTTCTACGGCCTAACTCGATCAGGGTTGAACGTTTTCGGAAGAATAATTAATTTATTTTTCATTTTTCTGACAAAATTTATTTATTTTTCATTTTTAAACATTTATAACATATATTACAGTAAAGAAAGAAAAAAAGAGAGAAAAATTAAATATGAGATAAAATTAATAGATAATGTAATGAAGATAAATGGAGAAAAAAAATTATATAAAACATTATGAGGAATTTAGTGTAAATAACATTACTCTTTTCCGAATATAATTAATACGATCATTAAGGTTCTTATGTCGTACAAGATAAAATATGATAAGTGTATAATGTCTTTCTGAAGACTGTTTCTATTTTAAGTGAATTGAGGTTTTGAATTTGGTCTTAATGTCTTCCCATGACTGACCCTTTAGGTTCTTTTTTTAAGAGAACCCTTTAGGTGATTATTTAGTAAATTAAATTTGTAATTTATAAATTTTGGTTTAAACTATTTTAATTCAAAATCGTACAATTCTTTAGCCTAGGAATAAAGTTAGATTTGATGCATCTATTTATAATTTCCTAAACCTAATGTTTATGACTAATTTTGTTTTCCTATGGAATTAGGGTCCATAATTAGGATAAAGGATATATTTTGAAGGCGTTGGGATAAAGGATTTATCTATCAATTCAGGAATTGGGGATAGACTATATTAGAATAATCAGATGTAGTTAATCACACAATAAAAAAGGATTTAGAAGAGAAAAATATTACACTAGGGAAGAATTAAAGGGATTTGTATACCTACCCATTTTTATATTGATTTTTTTTATATATATAATTGTTCATCTGTGTTTGTTTCTTTTTCATTATAATAAAAATTAAAAAAATATAAAATCAACCATTCTCTTATTTTTTTTATAATCAATATAAAAATTAAACTGATTGAATAATGTTAAACGATAATCCTGATGGATACTATACCTTGATATAACTTTTTATTACTTGTACGCCTAATACACTTGCTGCCTCCTTAACATAAGTATAATAAATTTACAGTTATTTAATATTAGTCTCTTATTATCTATATGAGGATGAATATAATATCAATTGATTAAGAAGTTGTGTGGTATGGCATATTGTCTCTTTTCAATATGGCTCTGCAATACAAGGGGGGCTAAATTAAACGATAACCTACATTGATAGAGTGGAGGGATATGCTAGAATGCCCTGTGACTATTTCTCTCCAGCTTTAGCTAGAAAGATATAATCTGGACCCAAGTAAAATTCTAGGATAATTAAGGTGGAGATTGGAAATATTAATGTATATTTGAAAGAGACATTTCCTTTATTGTTTCTCATAAGGTAGAGGTGGAGAAGGAATTTTTTTCGTCTGAGAGGAGAAAATCTTTATTGAATTGTTTAACTCTCTCTCCTCAATTTCTTTAAGCAGAGAAGTATGTGACAAATTAATGTGTATGGAAGATGGATAGTTCTTGGGTTTTTCAGGTAAAAACTACATATTCTTTGCTCCATAATATGTTTCCTGTGACCTTTCGTGAGAAATTTTCCTATTTTTGTAGATGCACAACTCCATTAAAGGTGTTGATTTTTTCTTTGCATTTGTTGTTGGACAAATAGCCAAATACATGATTATAAATTGTGGTCGCAATTGTGTTGTGGTGAGTCAAAAAAATCTTTATATTACAAGTAATTATGAGAAAATGTTCTTAATGCGACCGCACAATGAGTAAAAATATCTTGATATTATGGTCGCAATTGTGATTGTGAAACACTATTTAAAACCATGGCCAAATAGGATTGGATCATATAAGAGGAATTTTATTCTCAATGTGTAGGAGAGTTTTTTGTGCTTTATGTAATCTAGATCATGAGGATGCAAATCAAATGCTCTTCTCATGCATAGAATCTTCTAAGGTATGGTAATTAGTTGTATATGCTTGGACTGGGTTTGAAGTTATCTTTCTGTTTACAAGTACTGGTCACTACCATTAACATGGAGGGATGGTGAAAAGGGAAAAACATAAACGGTTTTAGCATTACTTTGTTTAATTTAGACATTTTGGATCATGACAAATAGTTTAAAATTTCAACATGTTGAAAATAGAGTAATCATGTCGAAAATGTAGAAAGTATAACTATTAGTTTTTTAAAAATCACATTTGAAATATTAAAAATTACATCTAAAACATGAAACTAAAAGATTATTCCTCTTTTTTTTTTCTTCTCTTCCTTGTTATGCCAATTCCCAATTTACTCTAACTATTTTACCTTTATTTTTTTCCTTCCTGATTGTTACTAGATAATTTGTAACAGTTAGCAAAAAAAAAATGTTCATACAATACTATTACTCATTTCTGAAACTAAATTAAGTCCCAACAAGATTGGATGTATTCTGTTTGTTTGATCAATAGAAATAAAAATCAAATATCAAAGAATTTATAATCATTTATACATTTTATTTATCAACCGACTTAGATTCCTTAATTTGAAGTGGATGTTGTTAGTATATCAGGCTTCTCATGACTTGAATAAATAATCTCGGCGTTCAAGTTACACACGCAAGTAGCTAGAGAGAGAAAGAGAAAAGGGAATTGAAAAGGGTTTTGCATGTGAAAGCCTGAGCCAACAAACATTCACGTTGAACCCTTCTTTCCACAGGTCTCTCGGTCCAAATTATGATTCCAACAATTAACTCACAACGTCCTATACAAGTGAGCTAACATTTCATGTTCATGCTCTCTATCCAAGATTAACAGCTGTAGCACATTAATTAGAACTTGCCCTATTTGAATGTAAACGTGAGTTTGAGTTACATGTTTATGTATAAAATACGTTACATTACATACATAAAAAATTCAAGAGTCAAATTTGGACGTAAAAACTACACAACTGCGTGTGTTTCCAACCTATCACGCGCCTTGGCGGTGTTTGACCACCGCCTACTACTTATATTTAAAACCTCTACATGTTTGGTTCATCACTTTCCCTAATTTGCCCTTCAATCTTTGACTTAATTGATCTCTTAATATATTATAATGCCGCAAATATCTTTGGCTAGGCTTGTAATTTACACATATGAAGTACTACATATTATATATCTTGTAATTTACACGGGAAGAAGTGGTTTCTAATTAACTTAATTTCTTCTTTGTACATCAACACAATATTAATGTATTATTATTATTATCACTAGTTATATTCATATTTTAATAGAACGACATGTGCATCTAGCTATTCTACATTAGGCAAGCAACTTCAAATCTCAATGGCTATTATAAATTAGAAATGTTCGGCTCATTCTCTTAAACCCCATGCTTGAGATTGTGCTGCGGCTTAGTGTTTTCTTCCTCTTCATTACACACATCAAAAGACAACACAAAAATATAATCTTTGGTTCCTTAATTGGTTTTTCGTCAGTAGTATTAATTGTACGTATCTTCGAAATGGGGGGTACCTCACCTTGTGCTTCTTGCAAGTTGTTGAGACGCCGTTGCTCCAAAGACTGCATCTTTGCTCCTTACTTTCCTTCTGATGACCCTCGCAAGTTTTCCATTGTGCATAAGGTCTTTGGTGCCAGCAATATCAGCAAAATGCTGCAGGTATATGTCTCTAACTTTCATACGCTTCTTTCTCATTTTCTTTTTGGTTATCATTGTATCGTAAGACCTTTAGCTTCTTGGTAGAATCTGATCACGGGTTTATTATGGAACTAATCCCTCTTTCCTTTTAATCTTTGCAATGAATTTTCTACATACATATGTGTATTGCAAGAAATTATTTAAATATAAACAGTTGAAATGCATGTGTATCAAGTTGTTATACATTAGTCTCCAAAATTTAATTGAAAATCATGATCAATCCCGTAATCCTGTTAATTTTTTGTCTAATTAAAAAGTAGCACCTAATTTGAAAATAACATTCTCTTATCTGATAGTTTATTTTTACTCATGTATCACTTTTTAATTTGGGAAATTGGAACAGAAGCATGACATATGAGGACATGTAATTAATTTGAATCTGATTTCGTCTAAATATATATAATCTCTTCCCACGAACTGTACATTGATTTGAATCTATAATGAGTAATGGGGACAAGTAATTTGATTCCATCTTAACAATATATTCACGTAATAATATCTTTATGTAACCTTTGTAGTTTATTTGATTGCTAGCATCCTTCTATTATTCTTGGTTCACTACAAGAAATTTGACTTCTAGTCATGGACAAACTCTGTCACTAGAAGTCAATAATCTATAGGTAAACCATAAATGCATAATGGACTATAATAAGAGTTTTACTTACACTAAACATTCATTGGTAGAAGTTTTCTTAAGTTTTACCTACACTAAATCATGTTTGTAGGTAACAATGTCCATAAGTGTATAAGTCCTACTTCTTGCATGTAGTGGTTATGTAATAGGATAAACTAAATGTGTCAATTAATCTTATTTATATATGCATGTGCAGGAGCTTCCAATTCATCAAAGAGCAGATGCTGTGAGTAGTTTAGTTTATGAGGCAAATGCAAGAGTTAGAGACCCTATGTATGGATGTGTTGGAGCCATATCATACCTACAAAACCAAGTTTCACAATTGCAAATGCAGCTTGCAGTGGCTCAGACAGAGATTTTATGCATCCAGATGCAGCAACAAGAGCCTACCTTAGCCACACAATTAGTAGACCAAGATGACAAATCAATGCTCCTATCTGTAAACAATAACTATGAAATGCTTCCTCAGTTTCTTAAGTTTCCTTCATCCTCTTCCTCATCTTCCAATGTATTCCAAGACCCTGATGAGCCTCTTAAGAGAGAGTCTTTTTGGACTTGAATTTACCAATCTTGTTCAATGAATTTAAATTGTTTCAAAATATTGTATTGTTTCTCTTATTATGTTAGCCTAGTCAGAATATGTTTGTTTGTTAAGTGCATCCTTATTTTCTTATTCTAGTTATTCACACAAAGCATATGGAAATTAAAGGGGAGACTCAAAACAAACAAAATTAAGTTCCATGATAGGAAAAGGGAAAAAATTAAAATTATTAATAAAAGAAAATGTGTGTTAATTTGTATCGTTATTTTATACTAATAAAAAGTGATAGAATGAGAAGGGGAAATGTGATAAAATAATAATATTCGGACGAGAGAAAAAATAATAATATAAAACATAATGTAAATAATAAAAGTCTTAACAAAAACGAAAGGAAACAGAATGTACGGGTCAAATCATGCATGTGCAATTTGTCGTCGTACAGTTGAAGGCTTAATTATTACAATTGTATATTGAAAGAAGCTGCATGTAAGACTTTATTTAATAAGTTAAGTAATCATTTGAAAAAGTTAGACTCAATTAAATAAAAGTTACATAATCACATGTATACGTTAAATTGAATTAGTAATTTTTCAATTATGAGTTTGTTAATTTTTAGCGTGATTTTATGACTTCTAAAGTAAATTAAGTTTGTACCTTATAAAATCATAATATTCAGATTGATGCATAATTTTGCAATAGATTGTAGTATAAATATTTTTCAATCCATACACCTTTAAACTAGTAATACTTGACCTGTCATTCTAGTTTTAGGGATGGAATCTTATCCTGCCTGAGAAAAAATGATATTAAAATCAGCACCATGTTCGTCTGATCTTGTACTACTTATAAAGTACTCTTGAAATAAATTTATAAAAATGTTAAAATTAATATGTTACTATCTCATATAATTTCAATATGAAAGTTCGTTGAGACAGTGATTGGAAGAATTCTGATTTGAGAGAAAGATTATTCTCATTAGTTGTTGTCTAATGAATAAGTTACACCTTAATATGTATTTGAACAAGAAAGTACTAGAAGAAGGTAGAATTTGACATCTAAGAGTCTAATTAATCAACAGGTCATCATAACTGTACGCACAAACCAATTAACATCTAATTATAATACTCTAACCACCCTGCACGTTCACGTGAGAACCTTGAGATATATTGCATGACTCTTTTGCTGCCTCATCAGGTGAAATCATGACTCGCAAGTTAAGGCATACATGTCAAGTAGTAGACTTAATTTGAACATATATAAATTTTTCCATAAACATTTAAAAAGAAAAGAAAATAAATTAAGTTTCTTTTGTTAGGAATTTGATAATTCCTAATTAATTAATTAATTAATTAATATGAACCGTATATTATATTATAACATTTATATTAGTTATTTACATTTAAATGAATTTAATATAAAGTGATATATTTAAGTGAGTCCATTAGACTGTCAGAAAATTGATATGAGTTTAATGAGCGAAAATCAGTTTGACCCATTAGGGGATAATAAGAACCCTAATAGGTTTAAAACATAAGGCATGATTATGGTCCCCAATACACCAAATCAATAAACAGTTTCTCCTCTCACCATCTGAAGAGAAAACGAAGGTCCCATAAGAAAGAAGGTGATTTGGTTGAAGAATGTCATTAAATCAATTATTCGTCACCATTGTAAGATTCTACTGCGTGTTAATCAAGCTCTATGGATTCAGGTATTCCTTAAAACCTCTTGATAATCTGAGGTAATATGTTTTGGTGCTCATTTAGTATTTTATAAGGTTTATTGAAAATCCCCAACAAGTGATATCAGAGCCACCATTATTGTTAGATTATTGGGATTTAAAGCTTTGTTTAATATGTATTATATCTTGATCCTTTTAGTTATATGAACCCTAATTTTATTTTGGGGAGAACCTATTTTGATCAATAAAATTGTAAAACCCCTAAATTTATGTGTTATGGTCATAAAGTTTTTCTCCTCTTTAGAATTAATAAAAAGGCCTCTGCATTTGATTTACGGGGTTGTACAATTTTTTTTGTGTTGCATTTGCGGGCATATTTTCTATTTGGGATAAAGGTTCTACGTATCTGGTGTTGACATTTAGTACGTGGCACAATTTCATAAATATATATATATTTTTTATATGAATAAGTAATAAGACAATGATCTTTTGTCTTATATGAATAATTTTTTTTGGCCAACTATATTTTTATGAAATGGTGATAATATGATAATTTATGTTATTCATGTGGTTGGTATAAATTTGTGATAGTACCCTGATATGTTTGTTTCGGGTGCGTAATTAGTTTATCATGATGTAGTTTTTCAAACATTTATTGCTATCACAATTGGGTGCAAATTTAACCATTTCAGATCCTTTCCATTTGATTGTGTGTCCAGTAATTTTAATTAAATTGGTTGAACCATTATGTTGCCAAAGTAACATCTATTGTGTAAATTGATTTAATTAAATTGCATGGATGTTAGTATGGAATTATTTATGTGAATTGTGTTCGGCCCAAAGGAAGACATAATTTGGACAAATGATAACATACCTGTGATGATAAATATGTGACAATTATTAAGTTTTTTTATGAGAATAATAATCGGTCCAAAGAAAGGCTATTATTTGTCAAAATTAATTGTCAATATTTGATCATTGCGTTGAGAGTGCCAATTACAAATTAATTTCTATGTCCAAATACTAGAATTAATGTTGTGTTGGGTATCTTGTGATGGATCTGTTATGAGAAATATTTGCATGTCTTGTTATATATTTACTTTATATGACTTGCTTGATTATTTGTGAACATGTTATTATTTTTGTTTCTCTCTTTAGTTAATATTACTAGTGTTGCAAATGTTGCCCAAGTGAATTCTATCCCAATGTTGAATGGAACAAATTTTAAGGTCTGGAAGGAAGCCGTTGAAATTGTTCTTGGTTGTATGGATTTGGACTTGGCATTGAGGACGGAACAACCCATTTCCACTCCGGAAACCTCTAATGAGGTAAAAATTGAGAAGTGGGATTGGTCCAACCGAATGTGTCTTATGATCATGAAGCGCTCTATTCCAGAGGCGTTTTGGGGCTCTATTTTTGAAGGTCAAAGCGCAAAGAAACTCCTTGAGGAAATTGAGCAATATTTTACCAAAAATGAAAAGGCGGAGACGAGTAACCTTTGGCTAAACTCATCTCCATGAAGTATAAAGGCAAAGGGAATATAAGGGAGTACATTATGGAGATGTCCAATCTCGCATCAAAACTCAAGTCACTTAAGTTAGAGCTTGGTGAAGACCTGCTCGTGCACTTGGTTTTGATCTCGCTTCCTGCATACTTTGGGCAATTCAAAGTGAGTTATAACACTCAGAAGGACAAATGGTCCCTCAATGAGCTTATATCTCACTGTGTGCAAGAGGAAGAGAGGCTATAGAGAGATAGGATTGAAAGTGCGCACTTGACTTCAACCTTTCAGAATAAGAAAAGGAAGAAAACTAAGGGTGTTGCAGAAGGGACTTCTCAGCAAAAGAAACAAAATACGGATGAGGAATTTGTCTGTTACTTCTGCAAGAAGTCGGGACTGCTGGACCTTGTGGCCTTAATAACTTAAGAGGGATAGGCTTAGAATGCATAAGAAGCAACAACAATCAATTTAACAATGTTCTTTAAACATGCAAGGCAAAATTGATTGCAATAAAATAAATAAGATAAGGGAAGAGAGAATGCAAACACATGTTTATACTGGTTCGGCCACTTCCTGTGCCTACGTCCAGTACTCAAGCAATCCACTTGAGATTTCCACTATCTTTGTAAAATCCTTTTACAAAGTCTAAACCACACAGGGAAAACCCATCCCTTGTGTTTAGATGCTTTACAACAAGAGACTCACAGTCTCTTAGCCAATCTCATTGAATAAGAAGAATGGAAGAAGAAATCTCTCTTCAAGAGAAGAATATTACAATGAAGATCCATGGATGAACTCTTAATGGATTTGCAAGTGTTTGCCCAAGAGTTCTTGAGAGAGCATTTGGCAATGAAGTTCTCTTGGAATCTCTCTCATTTTATTTTGAGAGGATAAGACATTTTTGGCCAATCAAAACTCTCTCTGAAAATTCGTGCCCAAGTTACCTATTTATAGGCCTTTGATGGCCATTCACAAATCCAATGAAAAGATGTGACTGTTGGCAGATTTTCTGAAAATTCTCCACTGGTAATCGATTACAATGTTTGTGTAATCGATTACACAGTTATAATTTGAAGGGTCATGACTTTTGAATTTGAATTTCAGGAGTTTCGTTGCTGGTAATCGATTACATGTTGAAAATTCAAATTCAAAACCTTTTTCAACAACTATTTCTCAACCCTGTCTTCTGATAATCGATTACACTTCCTAGTAATCGATTACCAGAGCCTTGCATGTCTTGAAAGCACTTTGTTTTAATGCAAGACTTGGTCTTTAGTGAATCTTGAAACAAGACTTTGTTTGTTGAAGCAATCTTGAATTATTCTTGAAGCAAATGCTTATCATTTGAAGCAGCCTTGTTAGATTCTTCTTTGATATCATCAAAATCATGTATACATACATTCACAGGGACACATGAAGAAAGAGTGTCCCAAGTATGCCACATGGCGTGTGAAGAAAGGTAAATTTCTTACTCTAGTTTGTTCAGAAGTTAATTTGGCTTTTGTACCAAAAGATACTTGGTAGGTAGATTTTGGTGCTACTACTCACATAAGTATGACTGTGCAAGGTTGCCTGTGGAGCCGACCACCAAGTGATGATGAAAGATTCATCTTTATGGGTGATGGCAAGAAGGTTGCAGTGGAAGCTATTCGAACTTTTAGATTACATTTAAAAACTGGATTTTATTTGGATTTGTTTGAGACTTTTGTTGTACCGTCTTTTAGACGGAATTTGATTTCTATTTCTAGTTTGAACAAATTTGGATTTTCTTGTTCATTTGGAAATAATAAAGATAGTCTCTACCAAAATTCAAATATGGTTGGTTCTGGTTCTTTAATTGATAATCTTTACATGCTTGATGTTGTTAGTTCCTATAATGAAATACTGTAAATAAGTTCACATGGTACAAAACGAAAAAATTGAATGAGAATTCAGCCACCTTATGACATAAGCATTTGGGCCTTATCTCTAAACAAAGAATTCAGAGACTAGTGTTGGATGAAATTCTTGACCCTTTGGATTTATCAGACTTTGAGGTTTGTATTGAATTCATAAAGGGAAAACGAACAAGCATAAGGAAATTAGGTGCCGAAAGAGCTAAAGATGTCTTGGAACTAGTGCATATAGATATTTGTGGTCCTTTTCCTACAACTTCTTGGAAAGGTCAAGCATTAAACATTTTCACATTTGGGGTTGTCCAACTGAGGCACGGCCTTATAGGCCATATGAAAGAAAGCTGGACTCAAGAATAATTAGCTGTTATTTTGTTGGCTATGCTGAACGCTGTCGGGGCTATAAAATTTACAATCCCACCTTAAGATCTTTTTTCGAGATGGGAAATGTGAGATTTCTTGAGGAAGTTGAGTTTGGGAAGGAAGAGAACATAAAATATGTTGTCTTTCAGGAAGAACCTGTTATTTACAGTGATCAAGTCCTCATACCTATTACTATTTAAGACACAACTCCAGTAATAGAAGACAATGTTCAAACTATTGACATTGTTCAAGAACAAGACAACAATGAGGTTCTCCCACAAATACCTTTAGAGCAACCTCAACAACCTCAAGAAGTGTCATTAAGGAGATCCATTAGAGAAAGGAGAAGTGCAATCCCAAATGATTATATTATATTTCTCCAAGAACATAAGGATGGTGTTGGTTTAACAGAGGATGATCCAATCAACTTCTGTCAAGCTATGCACAGTTCTAACTCTCAAAATTGGATTGATGCCATGAAGGATGAGATGAAGTCTATGAATGATAATGAATTTTGGAATCTAGTCGAATTGACTGAAGGTGTGAAACCTATTGGTTGTAAATAGATATTTAAAACCAAGAAGGATTCAAAGGGTAATATCGAGAGATATAAGGCTCGTCTAGTTGCTAAAAGCTTTACTCAGAAGGAAGGCATTGACTATAAAGAAACCTTTTCTCTAGTATATTTAAAGGATTCTTTTGGTTAAATTGTGTAATTTTAAGAAAATTTGTGTAATTTTAAGACCTCCCATTTATTGTATTAAATTATCTTTTATTTTTGGTTAAATTGATTGAAACAACATGTTGCCAAAGTAACCTCTGTTGCGTAAATTTATTTGTTTGAATTTACATAGATGTTGCATGAAATTATTTATGTGAATTGTGCTCGGCCCAAAGAAAGACACAATTTGACAGAATAATTGCATGCTTGCAATGGTAAACATGTGGTGATTATAAATAGTGTGATTTTCCATGTGAATAATGAAATGTTCAAAGACAATCATTATTTGACCAGAATAATCATCATATAAGTTTTCCATGTGAGCAATGGAGTGTCCAAAGGCAACCTTTGTTTGACAGGATTTATCACCAATGTTTGATTAATGCATTGAGAGTATCACTTGCAGTTAATCTTTTTCAATCCAAAGATTGAGGATTAATGGTGCGCTAGGTATCTTGTTTAGTTCTTTAAATTTATCATAAAGATTATTTGTGCATTGCATGTTTGTTGTTCTCTTCTTTAATTATTGTTGTTGTTACTACTATGGTTTAAATTACTCATATTATGTGAATCTCAAATCTGCATGTGTAAAATTTAGAGTTTGAAGATGGAGTCCTAAGGTGATATATGAGTAATCTTGATATGTAACACTAGAAGTAGTAAAGCGCATTATGCATTAATTGAACAAAACAAGAAACTATGTGTTTTCATATCGAAAGTCTAGAAGTTTAGAGATCATTGGGTATTCTGACTTCGATTTTACAGAATGTCTTAATAGCAATCACTTTACATAAGGATCCACATTTAACCATGTTGGTGGAGTTAATATTTTGCTATGAGACATCATACTAGAATTTATGAGTGCTAAATTATAGTAACCGGTTTGCCTGTTGTCGCCAACATCAAGTAGCCATCAGGTGTTTATTGAGACAATATCTTAGCAGTCTTATTAAGGATTCAACCAAATAAAATTTTGTTGACATAAAGTATTTGGTTGTTAAATAAAGAATCCAAAAAATATAGATTTTCATAGAACATATAGGAACTCATTCCATGCTAGCTGATCCACTTACTAAAGGTATGACACTAAAGTTTTTTTTTTCACGAGCACACTGCTCATATGGGTATAATTCCTGATAGTACCTTAGTTTAGTGGAAGTCTTACTCATGTTCTATATCTTACGGTTTGCAAACATTTTGTAATTTGGATTTTCTGTAGAAATAAAGTTGAAGTTTATCATTTCATTATAAGTTTGTTTGTGTGCAGTATTTGTATTGCATTTTAGATTGATCTCTATAAAGAATAAAGTTTGGACTAGTTGGAAATAGACATGATTAAAATCACATTGTATGTAATTTCCATGCCGCTTATCCATATTTGATCTATGTCATCGAGTATGAATAACAGTGGTGATCATTGTCACTTAGTCAAGCTAAATTGTGATGAAAACTGCAGTGGTTTTCTGTTGCTATATGAGATGGACCAAATTGTATAAAAGGATTCTAAAATTAAATATCATATGGTTGCACGCCTAAAGAATTTTGTGATATAAATGTCTAAGGTTAATATGAAGCCCAAGTGGGAGACTGTTAGGAATTTGATAATTCCTAATTAATTAATATGGGTTGTATATTATATTATAACATTTATATTAGTTATTTACATTTAAATGGGTTCAATATAAAGTGATATATTTAAGTGAGCCCATTAGACTGCCAGAAAATTGATATGGGTTTAATGAGCAGAAACCAATTTGACTCATTAGGGGATAATGAGAACCCTAATAGGTTCAAAACATAAGGCATGGTTATGGTCCCCAATACACCAAATCGATAAACAATTTCTCCTCTCCCCATCTAAAGAGAAAACGAAGGTCCCATAAGGAAGAATGTGATTTGGTTGAGGAAGGTCATTAAACCAATTGTTCGTCACCGCTGTAGGATTCTACTGTGTGTTAATCAGGTTCCATGGATCCAGGTATTCCTTAAAACCTCTTGATAATCTAACATAATGTGTTTTAGTGCTCATTTGGTATTTTATAAGGTTTATTGAAAATCCCCAACATCTTTTATAATTTAATGTTAACTTATATGAGTATAAGTTTTTGGAGAAGTTAGACGAGAAAGTTTTTTTTATAAATTAAGTGTATGAGTTATTCTGAAAAAAAAGTCTATAACTTGATTTTATTTATAAAAAAAAAGTTTAATTTATTTTTCTTTCTCTCATTCTCTTATAAATGTTCATTGAAAAATGTATTCAAAGAAACCCGTATTACCATGAAAAGCAAAAGGGTGTAAAGCTTTAGAGAAAAGATCAACCATAGTGTGAAAGTTATGGCATAGCATATTCTGAAACAGAGGAAAAAGGTTTGAAGAAGAAAATGAAAGGAATGGTTCTCTCATTATTCAATTCAATGATGAGTACAGATTATATACAAGAGTTAGTTCATAACTAACTCATCAAACAGTTACAACTGATTCTAACGGAAAATGGTTACAATAGAAAATGAGAGAGGCTAATATCCCCCATCAAGCTAGAGAATGAATGTCATTCATACCCAGATTGGAACAAATAAAATGAAAAGCACCAGGAGCTAAAGCCTTTGTGTAATGATAACTGCTAAATAATAGTGAATTAATAGTGGAAAATCGGTCTGAAATTAACTTAGAATTAATTATTTAGCAATTATTTATGCTTTAATTTAGAAAGATTTAATTAATTTTGAATTCTAATTGCAGATATGAAAAAGGGAGGTACAACAAGCAAAAAGAAGCAGAAATAAAGGAAAAAAGAAGAAAATCAGAAGAAGCCCAGCCCAGCATGGCGCTAAGCGCGAGACACGCCCAGCGCGCAAGAAGGCAAGGCGCTAAGCACGAGGCTTCACGCTCAGCGAGACTACGAAGGCCCAAATCTAATTTTGCACCTATAAATAAGAGGGTCAGACTAGGAAAACGAACACACTTCCTCAGAGCTCAGTTCTCAGACCTATAGCACTCAGTTCTCTCCTTTCCCTTCCCTTTTCTTATATTCTTATTACCTTTCTTTAACCCCCCCCCCCCTTCTCATTGTAAAGCCCTCATGACCATGAGTGGCTAATCCCCTAGCTAGGGCCTGGCAGGCCTAAAAAGCCAATGATGTATGGAGCATTTCAAGAGTTATCAATAAAAAGAGGATTTCCTTCCAGGTTCTTTTATTTACCGTCTTTCTTATTTATCCTGTATCCCAGTCCTTATTTTCTGTTAGTTTTTAGTTCACTCGGGAGAGGGTAAAGCCTAATTAGGGGTAAGGAATGAATACTTGAATCTATTTTAAGGGTTAGTCCACTCGGGAGAGGGTAACGCTTAATAGAAATATAAAAGGAAGAAATCATCGGGTTATCATTTAGAGGGTTTCCTTCCGGGTTCTTTTATCTGCTTTTCTTTCTTATTTATCCTGTATCTCAGTCTTTATTTTCTGTTAGTCTTTAGTCCACTCGGGAGAGGGTAAAACTTAATTAGGGGTAAGGAATGAATGCTTGAATATTTTTTAAGGGTTAGTCCACTCGGGAGAGGGTAACGCTTAATAGAACAATAAAAGGAAGAAATCATAGGGTTAGCATTGACCCAATGCCCATGCGTTAGCAAACATCTAGAATTTAATCTTAATGCATCTTAGTTATTGAGTCTTCGCAAAGGGCATTTGGAAGATAGGTAATTAAGGTAGGCTTGTCATCATGAGGCATCAGGGGCAAGTAGATGGATAGATGTGGGGCAGAATTAGTTCACTGGTATTGATAACAAACAAATCCTAAATCCATATATCTAGGCTGATTAGACTTGTTAGGTTTTGGCAAATTTATTATATAGATTTTATTCCTTATTTTATTGTTTGAAGTTTCTTTACTTTAGAAGTAGTTATTCCTGATTTTATTATTTGGGTTTCTTAGAAGTAGTTATTCCTTATTTTACTATTTGGGTTTTCTTAGAAGTAGTTATTCCTTATTTTATTTAGGAGTAGGTATTTAGGCTTATTAGATTTTAGTAATATTTTATTCTTTATTTATTGCTTGAGTTTTCTTTAATTTAGAAGTAGCTGCTTAGATTTAAATTGCCCTTAATTTTACAAACTAAATTTACAATTTGCAAACTGAAAAGTACTTCACATAAGTGCAACAAAATCCATGTGGTACGATACTCGGATTACCGAGAAATTATTACTACGAGCAATTTGATACACTTGCCAAGGAGCTAACATGTAAACATAAGCAAGTTGTTGTGGTGAAGCAATTGGCAGGAGCTTGATCAAACCTAAAAGCAGCTTGTCACGAACCAAGTGACAATCAATCTCAATATGCTTGGTTCTTTGATGGAAGACAGGATTAGCTGCAATGTGGAGAGCTGATTTATTGTCACAGAACACTAAAGCAGGCTTATGAATAATATCAAAATCATGAAGCAAATATGTGAGCCATTGAATTTCACAAGTTACAGAAGCGAGTGCACGATATTCAGCTTCGGAGGAACTTCTTGAGACTGTGGCTTGCTTTTTAGATTTCCAGGAGATAAGGGATGAACCAAGATACACAGAAAAACCAGTAATGGATTTCCCAGTGTCAACACAGCCAGCCCAATCAGAGTCGCTAAAGGCTTTGAGTTGTAGCTCACTAGTGGAAAAGAAGAAAAGACCTAGACCAGGAGCAACTTTAATGAAACGAAGAATGCGATAAAGAGTCGTGTAATGAGCAGTAGTAGGAGAAGCAATGAACTGACTCAAGTGTTGAATAGCAAAGGTGATATCAGGTCTGGTATTTGTAAGATATATTAGTCTGCCAATTAAGCATCTATATAAAGAGATTTGTGAATCAAAAAGCAGTGAGCCAGAGGATTGATGCAGTCTGGTACAATAATCAAAAGGGGTAGAAATAGGCTTGCAATTTAACATATCAGTATCAATGAGAAAGTCCAAGGCATACTTTCTTTGGCAAATGTTAATACCTGAGGTGCCACGAGCAACTTCAAATCCAAGGAAATATTTCAAATTACCAAGGTCTTTGATCTTAAAAGTATCATCCAGTAATTTTGTAATGGAAGAGGTAAGGTCATTCCCACTTAGAAGAATATCATCAACATAAACCAATAATGCAGTGAATGAATTGTTTCTTTTCAAGGTAAAGAGGGAATAGTCAGCAGCCGACTGTTTAAAGCCATGATTTACAAGAAAAGTAGATAATCGAGCGTCATTGACGACTAGCTTGTTTCAACCCATAAAGAGATCTTTGTAACTTACAAACTTGACCAGGTTTAGCAGATTTCATACCTAGAGGTAGAACCATATACACCTCTTCAAGATGATCACCATGAAGGAAAGCATTATTGACATCAAGCTGTTTGAGATACAACTTATTTGAAGTAGCTAGTGACAACAAAAGACGGTCTGTGGTAATTTTGTCTACTAGAGAAAATGTATCCAAATAGTCTTGACCTTCAATTTGGGTATAGCCCTTGGCAACCAAGCGAGCCTTATACCGTTCAATAGATCCATCTGCATTATGTTTGATCTTGTACACCCATTTGCAACCAATCACATTTTTATGTTGAGGTAAATCAGTGAGCACCCATGTATTATTCCTTTCTAGAGCAGAAATTTCATCATGCATAGCTTGAACCCAAGAATCATGTTTACGGGCTTCAGTATAAGACTTAGGCTCAAAATTAGTAGAGATATTAAGAATAAAGCTGTGATAAGATGAAGAGAGCTTGTTATAGGAAATCACAGAAGAAATAGGATGTTTAATGCCTGGATGATTAGTAACAGTGGCTGATGTGAAACTGGTTTGATAGTCATTGTATTTGGTGGGTCTGGTTCGAACTCTGTCAGTTCTACGAGGAGAATGTGCAGAGGAGGTGTGTTTAGTATGTGGTTGGTCAATAGATACAGGTTCAGGTTGGGGAGGTAAAGGTGTAGGAGAAGAGGAATCTATAGGGGAAGAAAAAGCTTGTGGATTATGAGTAGTGATGAAAGGGTGAGCAAGAATGGTAGGATCATTAATATCGATAGTGGAGAAAGGAAAGCAGTTCTCATAAAAAATAACATGTCGAGACACTTCAATGGTTCGTGTATGGAGATTATACACAAGGTAACCTTTCTTGTGGGATTTAAAACCCAGAAACACACAAGGTAAGGCTCTAGGATCTAGCTTTTTTCTGTTAGCACTGAGAGTGCTAGTGTAACATAGACAGCCAAAAACTCAAAGTAAATTAATATCATATAATGCAGAATAGAGTTTTTGGTATGGTGATTCATTTTTCTAAAAAGGAGTAGGAATAATGTTTATCAAGGTAGCAGCATGAAGTAAAGCATAGGACCAAAAAATGTTTGGAAGGTTAGACTGAAACAAAAGGGCTCGAGTTACATTGAGTAAATGTTGGTATTTTCTTTCAACAATCCCATTTTGTTGGGGAGTTTCCACACAGGTTGTTTGATGAATAATTCCAGTGGCTTGGAAGAAATGACTCATGATAAATTTTGCACCATTATCTGAGCGAATAGTTTTAACTTTTGTGTCAAATTGTCTTTCAACAGATTTAACAAAACCTTGTAAAAGAGACTGAGTTTCATCTTTAGAAGACATTGGCAAAACCCAAACAAATCTAGTATGATCATCAACAATAGTGAGAAAATATTTATGACCATGTATAGAAGTGATTGAACAAGGCCCCCAAATATCAACATGTATTAAAGCAAAGGGATAAAGAGAATGAGAACTGCTAATGGGAAAAATCAATTTATTTTGTTTGGCTTAATGACAAGCATCATAAATGATCTCTTTGATAGAATTTAAATTGGGATAATATTGTTTCATGGCTAATATTCTTTCATTGGATAAGTGTCCTAATCTGCAGTGCCATATATCAATGAGCATTTTATTACAAGAATTGACATAACTGGAGGGATTGAGGACAACAAGGGGTGTACTGTTATGATGACTAGAGGTTGACTTGAGCTTATACAAACCAGATTCAACATCAATTGTACCAATCATCCTCTTGGTGGAGATTTCCTGTATCAGACATTTGTTAGCGAAGAATACAAGCTGATAATGCATGGAATTAGTCAATTTGGAAATGGAGATCAAATTGAAATTGAAATTAGGTAGATACAACACATTAGTCAGAACAAGAAATTCTGAAATATGCACAGTCCCAGAATATCTAGCAATCAGTTGTTCTCCATTAGGAAGGCTAACAATGATGGGAGAGATCTGTTTACACTCACTATATATATCAAGGGAAGATGCAATCTGATCAGTAGCACCCGAGTCAAGGAGCCAAGTATTGAGATTAGTGTCATTGTTTATGGTGCAGATTATAGGTAAAACACTTCCTATAATAGAATCAGTTTTAGAAGTTATACCAAGTTGATTGATATGGGTTGTCTGTGTAGAAGAAGAAGATCCATTAGTGGATGTCTGTTGCAGCAAACTCATTAGAGCTTGGTATTGTTGAGATGTCAATTTCATCTCTGAATTTTGTCCTTCCTGGATTATAGCTATTGCTGTTGAGTTCTCATTATTCATTGGTTTTGTAGCTGTGTTATTAATGTTAGCACCAGGCGCTTTGTGTAAATGATGTCCTGGTGGATATCCATGTTTCTTGAAGCATTATGTCTCAATGTGGCCAGTGATACCACAGTAATTGCAGACTTTGCCATTTCTGTCAACATTTGAGCCTTTACCATGACCAAGAAAAGTTCGACCCCCTCTTCCTCTATTTGATGAGAAATTACTTGGATAGCCATTCTTTTTCCAACAATCTTCAACAACATGTCCATTCTTTCCACAGTAGCTACATAGATTCCTAGGATGGGAAACATTAGCAACATTAATCAAGCTGAGATTATTCATACTTACAGTCCCATTGAGTTGTCTTTCTTGTTGAGTAGCATATGAGAAAACTTCATTAATTGAGGGAAGAGGATCCATCATCAATATATTGGACCTGACATTGTTGTATTGATCATTCAATCCTCTTAAGAACTGCATAGCTTGATCTTGTACCTTTCTTTGTTTCACAATTACAAGAGCATCACATAAACATTTTTGAACACAACTACATATTGGATCAGGTCTATATGATTCTAATTCATCCCATATTACTCTTAATTTTGTATAATATTATGTGACAGAGACATCACCTTGTTTGACGGAAGCAACTTCCTGTTGTAATTCAGAGATTCTCAACAAATCACCTTGGGAATATCTTGATTTCATATCTCTCCAAATGTCGACGGTATTATCCAGCCACAATAAGTTCTGTCTGATTGAAGGTGATACTGAATGTATCAACCATGAAACCACCATATTATTGGAACGTTTCCATGCAATATGAAGAGCATGATTGGGCGCTGTTTGCA
Organism: Glycine soja; assembly: GCF_004193775.1. Taxonomy (NCBI): domain Eukaryota; kingdom Viridiplantae; phylum Streptophyta; class Magnoliopsida; order Fabales; family Fabaceae; genus Glycine; species Glycine soja. The sequence goes on along the minus strand of NC_041012.1, from coordinate 21,220,209 downwards.
GCAAAGAACCATCGATAAATTCCAGCTTATTCTTCTCACTGAGTGCAATAGACATTGATATGCACCATGAGTTATAATTTGTGGGATCAGGAAGAGGAGAAACAAGGGAGGTTGATGGATTCTCACTCGGATGCACATAATATGGACTATGAGGATTGAGTGAATCCTCTAGTGATGAAAGGTTAGGTGAAGCCATGGGAGAATTGAAGTAATGCTTGTATCGAGGAATAACAGGGAGAGTGCGCAGCAAAGCTCTTCAATTGAAGAGCTCTGATACCATGTGAAAGTTATGGCATAGCATATTCTGAAACAGAGGAAAAAGGTTTGAAGAAGTAAATGAAAGGAATGATTCTCTCATTATTCAATTCAATGATGAGTACAGATTATATACAAGAGTTAGTTCATAACTAACTCATCAAAGAGTTACAATTGATTCTAACTGAAAATGGTTACAACAGAAAATGAGAGAGAAGGCTAATACATAGTCCACACATGCAAGGATTAAAAGATGGGAAAGTGATGCAAAAGTCCTTGCTGCAGTTTGGAGCAAACAATTTAATCAACCTCTAAATATTTAATACATTCATGAAATGATGGATTCTTCCCTATATGAATGATAAACAAGTTACTATAGAAAATAGAAAAAGAAGTGTGAACATGTTTCTGAAGATCATGACAGAGAAAATACATCCAATTTGGATTCAAATATAAGAGAGGTTAGAGCAGTCTCATAGGATCTCATAGGGTGATATAGATACACAATTTTTTTAGACAGATATTAACTTGTTAATTTTTATTAGTTAAAAAATTTTAATCTTAAACTTTTTTTCAACACCAAATCAATCTTATATCTTCTTCTAGATACACATTATGATTAACAAATGATTTTATTAGTTATAGCTTGACTAAATATGATGCTTAATGGCTTAAACAAACTATGATGTTTAATATATACTCCTTTTGTTTTAGAATATAAGAAAAAAAATATTATTTTGTTGGTTTTAAATATAAGAAAATTCTAATTTATTTTATTTTATTTAATGTTATTATTTTAAAAATATCTTTCATTTAAATAAGGTACTAATTTCAATGATTTTTTTTATCTTGGATATCATGTTTCAAAATAAAGGATAAATTTAAAAAAATTATTTTTTAATTAAAATTAATATAATTAATTGTGGTTATCTAATTTTTTTAAAAAAATTAATCAGTGTACCAGGTTATGAAGTGACAACATATCCGCTCAAAATTCACAACAATGCTGTCAATTGCCATGTACTATTATTATATATATTGACGTGTCCTGTTCTGTTATACCACATGCAGGTTCTAAACCATGTTTGAAGTGATCGTGAATTAAATACTAGCAAGGTAGGGTTAGCACATGGGTGTTTATATGTGAATCACTGGAATTGAATTAATTTTTTATACAACAAAAATTTAAGGAGTGGACACTAGGTTAATCTAAGAAGAAAAAAAAAACTCTCTAAACTTTTTTAAAAATTACAAGCTTATACAATTATCTAAGACCTCCAATAATTTAGTGGGCGACTAAATAGTGGAGAGTGCTCCCACCTAGCTTGTGGTACGCGGGTAGGTAGTGTAGGGGATTTTTTTACCCACCTACACATCCTTTCTTCTCAATATTTTTAAAATACACTTTTTTTTATTATATAAAGTACATTAGTTTTCGGATGCTTTGAGAAATCAAGATTGACCACCCCGATTTCTAGACATTAGCCTTTTTTTTATAAAAATAAATTATTTATTTATAAATTTATGTTTTAATTTAAATTATTAAAATAATAAAATATTATATTATATAAAAATATTTTTAATTAATTTTAAAAATAATTTTTTGTTAAAATAATTTTTATTTGTTTAAGAAAATGATGTTATAAGTATAATTATTTTTCTTATATTATTTAATTTATACAAGATTTAATTGATAATAGACTTTGTTTGATAATATTTAATTTATACAAGACTTTTGAAGAAATTAAAACTCTCAAATAACAATTGAAAATAATAAAATGAATTTAAAACATAATAAACAGAATATAATAAAATGAAAATAACGCAATGTAATAACAATAACAATTTCAACATGAAAATGACAAAAGTAATCTTAATTTGAAAATGACAAAAGTAATCTTAATTTGAAAGGTGTTGTGCAGCAAACATATTTTCTTGTAATAGTTGGATTATTGGTTTGTTAAAAGTAGCTAAAATTTCTATTGGACAAAAATGCTTCCAGTAATTGGATTCTATTAGCACCTTTAACACATCTTCATTAGTTATCAACTCTATTATTTGATACTTGATTAATTTTTTTGAATATTTTGTATGTTCTAGCTGTCAAAAGAACAATTGTCTGACTAATTGTGATTCATGAATTTCATAAGAGGGAACCCCGATAGGTGCAACTTGCTTGATGACATCCTTGAGTTTTTCGATGTTACATCCCGGAGGAATTTGAAATCTTGTTGGGTTTGTTCCAGTGAAGGAGTAACCCAAAAAATTGCCTTGTCGTGGTATGTTCAACTTGCTGTTGTAATACAACATTGCATCATTAGAAGGAGTGATGGTGGATCGAAGTAGGTTGAGTATACCATCGGGTGTTCTGTTGATGGAACATAATAATTCTATAGGGCCAACACATGAGTATTGCTCATTGCACATTAACATTGTGCAAACATCATCATCATTTTTCAATTGTAGAGAATGAAAAAAAGATTGCTGACTTGCATCTATCGATGGTTATCAGTAGTAGATTTCATCCACAAATTAGTCATTGGTTAGCCAAAAGGTGTTGTGAATTCTACTATTAGTGTCTCAAAAGAACAATTTTCAAGAACTCGCATTGGCATTGGAGTAGGTCATTGAAAATAAATATCAATTTGGTTGTGAATGATTGATCCATTTGGGAAAATGAATGCTAATCTCGAGTTAGAAATGGTCTGAGTGCTTTTTTCTCCTAAGAATGTCATAGTATTGAGATTGAATATGGTTTGTGAAGGTATGTTGTGCGAAAGTGTGTGACTATATTGAGGGTGTTTTGTGTTATTTATAGTTGTTTGAAGCTTCACCCTGTTAATGTTTATTGACACATGTCATTATTGTAATTTTTCTTTTATCGATATAGTGCATAGTATTATGAATTTTTGACTATGATTTTACCTTACTACTTGGTGCACCAGACTATCCATTATCACTTTGAGAATTGAATGCAAATTGTGAGTTATCAAATCAATGTCAGTTTTGTTGGTGAAACATCTATTGTTTTTTCAGAGACTTGGGTAAATTATAAAGTATTGTCGATTTCAGCTGTGATATTACCCAACTACTCGGTGCACCAGACCACCCATTATCACTTTGAGAATTGAATGCAATTTGTGAGTTGTCAAATCAATGTCAGTTTTGTTGGTGAAACATCTATTATTTTTTCAGAGACTTGGGTAAATTAGAAAGTGTTGTCAATTTCGACTGTGATTTTATCATACTACTTGGTGCACCAGACTGCCAATTATCATTTTGAGAATTGAATGCAATTTGTGAGTTGTCAAATCAATGTTAGTTTTGTTGGTGAAACATCTATTATTTTTTTAGAGACTTTGGTAAATTAGAAAATATTGTCAATTTCGACTGTGATTTTACCATACTACTTAGACCACCCATTATCACTTTGAGAATTGAATGCAATTTGTGAGTTGTCAAATCAATGTCAGTTTTGTTGGTTAAACATCTATTGTTTTTTCATAGACTTGGATAAATTGCAAAGTGTTGTCGTATTTGATTGTGATTTTACCTTGTTGTATGGCAATTCAATGTCAGTTTTGTTGGTGAAGCATATATTTTTTTTTCAGCGAGGTGTGTAAAATTGTAAAGTGCTGTCAATTTTGAATTTGATTTTACTCTGCTACATTGTGCTTCAGACATTCATTAATATTATTTTCAGACTTGAATTTAAATTGTGAGTTGTCAATTCAATGTCAGATTTTTTGTAAATAATAGATAGTTGATTAATTTGCACAAACTTATAAAAAAACAAGTCATTTTTTAGTGAGTTATCATTTTTTTTACCAAATTGCCAACATAAATTGAAACAAATGATTTATTTCATTAGCTAAATTAAGTACTACAAATAACAAACACGAAACGAAGTAGGCAATGTAAACTCACAATGACTTAATGTTAAAGCACTGAACACCGACATGGTACACCATTGGATAACCTCAAAGCGGGAACAACACACGTATCATCCTCAGATTACTAACTTCATTTGAATATTGGTTCGTGGGAAGGAGACATGTTGCATCCTTCTGGCCCAGAAGAGGAGCCACTATCACTACCATGGTCTTTGACCCAATAACTCTCATTCATACAACAGGTCGTCAACATTGGAGGTTGAGTCATGTTGGTTGTTTGGTGGGTTATTGTTGTCACGAATTGTGGCAAATAACTCCACAAATGGTAGTATTGGATTGTTGTAAAAAATGTTGAATATTTGTCGAACGTCAGCATTATCTCCCAAAATAAAAGATGTGTACATATATGGTTGTCTTGGCTCAAATATGGGGCATCGAAAGCGAAATTCTTCAATATGTTTGTGTGGTTCAATGTTTTTTTTTTGGTGAACAAGTTCAAGAAATTGCATAAGGGTTATGGCCTTATTGAGCATGAAATTTTTTGTGTTGTTACTAATGAAGGTGGTGCCCTTGTTAGAGTTGCAAATTTCACAATTGTAGTAAACACAAACATATGCAGTTAGTTGACACATTGTTGTAGGGGTTGAGGTGAATATTTGAAAGTTCTACAAATGTCTTTAGCTGGTATTGGTATTTACAAAACATTTCGATTGCAAGTAGGTGTTCACTGTTTACTCACATGCACAGGTAAATGACATGTGAGTATGTGAGAAATATACTTTTTTGATTTCTTACTCTTAATTTGAGGTATTTTTTGATGAAACTGTTACACAATATTTTTTTTTTAGATTCTTTGACGTGAGGACTATGCAATAAAGTTCCCACAAAAGTTTTTAATATATTGGGCATAAATTTAAAAAATTGCATAAGATGACCACTTAAACATTGTTTTAAGGGTGAGAAACATACTTTTTTTTTTTACTCTTAATTTGAGGTCTTTCTTGATGAAACCGTTACACGATATATTTTTTTTGGATTCTTTGACGTGAGGACTATGCAATAAAGTTCCCACAAAAGTTTTAATGTATTGCACATAAATTCAAAAAATTGCATAAGATGGCAACTTAAACATTGTTTTAAGGGTGAGAAATATACTTTTTGTGATTTTTTACTCTTAATTTGAGGTTTTTCTTGACAAAACTGTTACACGATATTTTTATTTGGATTCTTTGACGTGAGGACTATGCAATAAAGTTCCCACAAAAGTTATCAATGTATTGTACATCAATTTAAAAAATTGCATAAGATGACCACTTAAACAATGTTTTAAGGGTGAGAAACATATTTTTTGCGATTTTTTACTCTTAATTTGAGGTCTTTCTTGATGAAATCGTTACACAATATATCTTTTACTCTTAAATTTGAGGTTGTAACGACCCGCCTCGTCGCTACGGTATCCACACTCTAATATTCGATAATTTCAATTTTTTTTTATAAAAAAAAACTCCTTTAATTTTTGCTTATGAAAATAGAAGTGATTTTGTTACAACATAAATTCATCCAACAACACGCCATTACTTAAGTGAATATGCATAATTACATAGAAATAATAATTCGGTACATGTCATACACATAACGAAAATTAAATATGTTCATATATATAATTAAAATTCCATTTTTACATCTTTAACTCAACAAAATAAAACTTAAAAACCAACTACGGATGAGTTGATTACAAAACACAACTCTCTCCCAAAATAACGCCAATGTCATCACGTCGACTCGGCGGCTCCTCACCAGAATCTTACTCTCTACACCTTGCCACTGTCATTCTGCTCCCACGAACGAGGTTCGTGATCATCACAGGTATCAACCACACGATACAAAATTGCAAGGGTGAGTTTATTATAAAAGAACCAATACCAATTCCAAATAACCACAATTAGCAAGGAACATAGGCAAACATGATAAGCATACACAACAATCATTATTCAACACTCATATCCAACAAATATTCATCATTCACATCCAACAATTACTCATCATCCATCCATGGACCCAATCAAGACTGCACAGAATGATGCATGCACCTGACTCAACACTCAGATGCAATGTGGTACTACCAACAACAACCAAATCTCAGGAAATAGCCTAAGCGTGTCCACACGACACTCTCACTTAGGGAACTGTGCTGAGTTTGTCGAGACCACCCGGTTGTGCATGTAACAGCCCCCCTCCCATAGGTGATCATCTTGGGAGCCCAAAGGTGTTCCCTACCAGGTGACAAGCCCCCTAGTACAAAGTACACTTGGCCACAATTACTCTATTTCATGTGTCGTATGAGCTATGATCACGGCCAAAAGTAAGTGCCAAAGACCATGGACCAATTAAAGCGCCTAAGCATCCCCTCAGAAATGCTTAGATTCTCTAACCACGCTAGTTACCCACGTCTGGGCCATCCGACAAGGTCAGTGCACTCTACCCCCCATGACACACTACATATGACGTATGATCGTGGCCAAAAGCTAGTGCCAAAGACCCTGGAAGGTCAATGCACAGTGCCCCCCACGAACATACACAACGTGCACATGCCAATGCATTTCCAACATCAATCAACATTCCATTTCCATGTCATTCACAACATAAATATCATCTCATCTCAATGACGTTATCAACAACAACAACAACCTCATTTCATATTCACATATTCATCAATAATAACAATTCATGTTGACATGGTCTTTATTAACAACGTCATCTCAAATCAATATCATCATAATTATCATTATCATCACATATCAATTAAAATCCTCAATAGCAACATCAACAACAATTCAAACAAACACAACAATATCATTCCCACACGCACGATCTTCAAACAACACATTTCAAACAACCAAAATAATATCATTCATCACAATACATACATACATACATACATACATACATATATATATATATATATATCGCATCCCATTAGTTAAAACAAAATTTTCTTTGAAGAAAAATCAGCATGCAACAGGGACAGGCAGATATCCCCATAGCTAGGTTCCCTGACCCTAACTATGGTGTTAAAACGGTAAATTTTATAATAAACTCTCCTTACCTATCGTGAGCTACCCCACGGATTCCTTGTCGCGTCACTTGAAGATTCCTTTTTGTCCTTGCTCGTTGATTCCACACAAGCCTCTACCATGCCAAAACGAAGGAGACTTAGTATGGATTTCAGAAAACAAAGCTAGTAACAATGCTCTGGGTCAAACACCCACATCACTACATGAAAGAGCTGAGAGCATTTTGGGTTTTACAAAGGAACGTCATTTGGAAATTCCGACCACGCCAATGTGACCAGGGTTCAGTGTTATGAAAATAACATGCATTTCATGAAAGGATAACGTTTACAAAGTCTCTTTCTCTAAGGTTTTTCAAAGGAAGTATAAGACATGCAATGGCGGTTCCAAAGTCAGAAAAGATGCAAAGACAAGATGGAACTAACAAGAAACAAGCATAGAACCATGGTTACCTCGAAAGAAAACGAAAGGTCAGATTAGGGTTTTCGTTCTCTACCCAAACTGCAAGCCAAGTTGGAAGATTCCGCTTCGGTTGAAGGGTTCCTCTCGGTGTGGGTTTTCAATGGAGAACAATGATGGTTTGTGGTGGCTGTGGGTGATGGAGAAAGTGCTTGGAACTTTAGAAATGACTTTGGAAGAAAGAAAGAAGAAGAAATGATGTTTTTCCTAAGCTACACGAAAGCAAATGCTGAAGTGCTTAAATAAGAAATGCTCTCGGGAATGGAAGCTTTAAGCACACTCCAGATATCTTCTCAAAGATCCCAACGGTCAGATCATGGACAAGTGTCTTGTGAAATTGTAGACCAAATTTCGAGAAGATCCAACGGTTAACGAAGGCTGGGAAGCATTTTTATCAAGGAAGCTTCATGTAGCTTCCTCAAGAAGCTTCATCGTGGCTTCTTTGAGAAGCTAGATCCTTATCTATTCACACCCCTCTATTAACTAAATTAATCTCCTTAAAAATAATTACGGATAAAAATAACACAACAAATAATCAAACATCAAACATAATTACTAATATATATATATATATATATATATATATATATATATATATATATATATATATATATATCAGGGTGTTACAGAGGTCACAATATATTTTTTACTCTTAATTTGAGGACTTGAACCTTGACCACCTACCACACTATATTGATAGGCACCATTTTGTTCAACAACAAGATCATGTACATCCACCAACCGGTGTACTCGAGGTTGGCATGGCCTTCGCAATGTATTTGAGCAGTCTAAACTTCATGTGTAAATCACATGAAAATGGTTGTACATGGAGCTTAGGCACATGCAATTCAAAGAGGCATAAGAAATGGATTATAAAAAGTATAAGGGGTCATCACATCACACTTGTCTTGCACCAATGTTCACACAAGATAATCGACAACTCAACAAACACGTCATAATACAAATCATTCAACCAATTGTCAAACCAAACCCAACAGTCTCCATCAAGACGTTGATTGTAGAGATCAAAATGTTCATGAATTATATTTCATCCTACAAAAAGACATGGTTATCAAAGCAAAGAGCGTTGGAGATGATTCATGGAAACTTGTAAGAATCATATGTCAAACTACCAAAATTGTTGGGAGCTTTGCAATCTTGCATTCCCGGGACTGTGGTAGCTGCTCAAACAAAATCCGTGTTTGAGGGGGGAGAAATCTTACTTGCAAAAATAAAATGGTTAAACGTGTCTTTTGGTCAGTTGGTCCATGCATTAATGGGTTTTTTTTTCATATTGCAAACTCATAGTACCAAGTAGGGAAATATATTGGTACATTACTGATAGATACAACACAAGATGAAGCTAATTATATCTTCCCAATTACCTACGCCATTGTAGAAGGGGAGACAAATTCAACGTGGAGTTTTTTCCTACAGAATCTGAGAATGTATGTTACTCCACAAATTAACATTTGTCTCATTTCAGATAGATACTCCTCTATTATAAGTACCTACAACAACCCAACTAACTAACTTGCACAAAATTTCCTTCACGATAACTCAAACACTGCAAACATCTGAAGAAACCACTCATGTTGGCTAGTGAGAATCTATTTTATTTCTTCGTTAAACTTTACTTTGAATCAAATTTCATAACGTAATAGATTGATTGAATATTTATAGGTTACGCATACACGGAGAAGATGCACTGGCGACATCTTGGGATATCCGTGTGAATAAGTCAAGTGCAGTTGGAATGGCTTCATCAGTTGCCCAACAAATATTGGGTAGAATGCTTCGATGAAGGGAAACGTTGGAGACATATGACTACAAATTTTCCTGAGTCGATTAATTCCATGTTCAAAAACATATTTGCCGGTGTCGTCGTTGGTTAAGGAGGCGTACTTCAAGACCACAAAACTCTTTTCTTTTAGAAGCCGAAAAACCCAGACAATGATGACCTCCGGCTCGTAGACATAAATCCAGTAGCCCAAACAAGATGTCCAAACAAGAACATCCATGCCCAAACTGATAAAACTCAGGCAATGATGAACTGCGGCTCGCAATATTCTGTCAACAAGAATCCAATACACACATTCTTAACACAACCACTCATTTATTGTAACAGAGACCCAACTTCAAACACCCAGACCATGTGGAAGGTTTAAGGACATGTTACAATCCCAAAATTGTGATTGTGGTGAATATCAGGTTAAACACTTACTACTTACCGTGTTCTCACGTCATGGATGCTTGTAAGTATGTCAATGTTGATTCCATGAACTATGTACTGTCATCGCTATTCACTTTACAACATATTTTGCTCGTCTACGACAACTCCTCCTTTGGTTGACTGCCACACAAATGAATGAGGCAAGAATATGAAGGAGATCAGTGGGGTCCTGATCGAAGGAGAGATAGGAATTTGCCGGCAACAAGAGCATAATAGAAACAATTGTCCCAACATGCCTGCATCTTTAGTTTTTTCTTAGAAAAATGTCATTGTTTAAGTATTTTATTTATAATGTACTATAGTGTTCTTCTATAAATAAATTGTTAAACAAAAAGTATTATCATTTTAAAAAAAATCTAATGACATAAACAAACAAATTATATTTAGTAAAATAATAATTTTAAAAGTTTTAATTTTTTATTAAAGAAAAAATATTATTAGAAAAATTCAGATTTTTTTTAAAAAAATTAAAGTGTTAACTTAAAAAAAGTCTTGTATAAATTAAATAATATAAGAAAAATAATTATACTTAATAACATCATTTTCTTAAACAAATAAAAATTATTTTAATAAAAAATTATTTTTAAAATCAATTAAAAATATTTTTATATAATATAATATTTTTATTATTTTAATAATTTAAATTAAAACATAAATTTAAAAAAAAATTAAAAAAACGCCAACGTCCATAAATTGGGGTGGCCAGTCCCGACTTCTCAAAGCACATGAAAACTAATGTACTTTGGATAATAACACAGAAAGAGGTGTATTTTGAGAATATTGAAGAAAGAAAGTGTGTGTGGATAAGTGGAGGGGTGAGAGTTTGACGTTAAATTAATATATCAAAGTATAATTATATATTTAAAATTTTGTATTTTATTTGTTTTTATATTTTTTGAATTGAGGAGGTGAAAATGTATCCCCTAACTTTGGTAAAAGTATAAGTATATATTTGTAAAATTTTGTATATATTTTGTTACCTATCTATTTTTATTTAATTTGAATTGAGGAGGTGAAAATGAAATTATAATATTTCGTGAGTTGAAAAAGAAAAATAACACCTAAATACAAATGGAACCAAGGCTTTAACATGTTAAGAATTGGATGTGGATATCCATATTTATTGAATTCAATTGTCTTTCGTATCTTTGCTCACTAGGCTTGCTAATCCAAATGGCTTACCTGTCAACCAAATGGCATTAAAATTTAACTTCAATCCCGCTTTAACTTGTTGTCATTGTCCTTATTGCAACCACCACCACAGTCCACATATAATTTTCTAGTTCATATCAAATACTGGACAAGATAACCCAAAATGTTATTTAGTGTACATCAAATATTTGATAAGCTTAAAGTTTATTTTGCTATTTGATCTCATATCATGTTCTTATTTTATTTTTATATCTTATCATATTTTGATTGTGAGAGGAGTCTTACAAATTCATATCATTTTTATATATGTAATCATTCTTATTTTTAGAATTATCATATTATTAGTACATAATATTTATTAACTTTGCTAATGAAATCATGTTTTATGTATCTATAAGGCTCAAAAGCAATATTTTACTCAAATGATTGGAGCCTAATTTTTCTCGAACTAAGGCATGTTTAAATTTAATTAAATGGGGAATTTTTTTTCCTTCTATTTACTCATTTAACTAACTCATAAATAAGTTTTACATTATTAATACTTCACAGCATTAGAATTAAATTTATTAATTAAATTAAAATAAATTCACGCCAATAAACTGCACACTCAATAGTTTTGTCTCATTATATATCTTTTTTCGTATTTCGTCATGCACAGAACATAGGGGACCTCGCCTTTTGTTTTCATTGTTAAAATTATTGATCGTTGATTCCTTCTCGTCATTTTATGACACGTATACTACTTTATCAGATTATCATGCACAAATCACTTATCACATATGTCCAATTACTTTTAAGAATGACACTAATTTTTTAAATTTTTTAATTCAATTTTTATCGTATTATATTATTTATCATATCTTTTTACTTTCTCTTATTCTAATTATTCATTCCTTTTATGAGGGCAAAACAAACTTGTTGCATCGTAACTAATATTGGAAAATATTAATTTGAGTGGGGCTCGTAGCTACACTTCAAAAAATTAACACTGGATTAAATTAGGAAAGATTCAAAGCCTAAAAAAAAATGTATCTATTTTCACTCATAAAATGTTAGAAAGTGAATAAGATAACGTGCCAAACACAGGAAAAATCATTGAACTAAATATAGCACAACTTCTTGGGCTTGGGCCTTGGCCCGATTGATATTAAAAAAAATGGTACAACTTTTTGGTTTTGAAAAATCACGCACTTTTCCCTCAAAAATAAATAAATCACGCACTTAAGAATTGACCAGTTGGTTTAGTGAAGGATAAATAAGTTAGATAGGAAAAAAAAAAAAAAGAATGCTGGGTAGAGGGGAAATGAGAGAGGAGAAAAATATAAATGCGTGAATCCATTTGTTAATTTCACCTCTGTTCCTCACATATATTTTCATGAATTAAGTGCCTTTAAAGTGCAACATGCACTATGAAGGGTAAAATGCATAAATGCTAACCATTTTAAATTTTAATTTTAAAAATAATTTATATATACATATATATATATATATATATATATATATATTCAATGATACTTTTCAATTGTCACTACTGATATCAACACCATCATCATTGATGTCATCATTATCAATGTCATGACTACCAATTTATCACACAAAACATTGTCAACATTAATATTAATATTGTTACCATTTATTTCAAGATCTAATCTATTATATTATCAATCTTAGTAAATAATTATTATTTATTTTATTATCATATTTATTATTTTATCAAATTGTTAATTTAATAAATTCTTGATTAAAATTAGAGACTTGTTATGATGATAGAGATTATGATAATAAGAAACAAGTCCTTTATAACTTTAATTTAAATTATTCTTGATCGTAAAATTATTATGAATAAGACATCTAGAATCCGGATATATCGATATATATGTAAAGATTTTTATTGGATAAAGATTAATATATCTCATTTATAAAATTACATATATAGATTATGTATATGTAAATATCATTATTGAACTGACTTAAGTGAAAATTCCTAATAGTTAATATTACATTGATATGTCAATAGGAAGTTCTCAACAAGAAATATAATAGTTTACTTTGACCCAAGATTATTATAGTAATTAACAAGTTATTTGTTATATTTTAATTACAAACACCTAATGTCTCAGAGCACTAGTTGAATGAATATTAGATATGATTAAATACGTGTAGAATTAATGATTAATCAAGAAGGAATCAATAACTCTAGATAATAAGTTTGAACTCTAAGATAGAATTAAGACATTGACTAGGATAATTGAATCAAATAATAAAAGAGATTAAATATAATATGTTAACTTATTAGAATTTGACAATAATACTGTATTCTAGAATTAACCTTAAACGGCCAATGATAGAAGGAAATGTTACATTATTCTTCTATTGGTTGTTGAAGGTAAAAGATCTTACTTTGTGTGTTATTTGGATGTTAAGGATTGTTGTTAAATGTCTACCTTCACTAATAAATTAATTACTACCGATTTAGTATTAAACCTACAAGGTTACCCACAAACGAGTATTTCAATTTTTACAAAAGAAGATAACTTATTTGATAATTAAATTAGAGAATTTAATTTGATCAAATAAATATATTAGTGGAATATTATTATATTCTTTGCTAACACCAAGAATATAATTAATATAGACAAAGATTATTATTTTTAAAATGTGAAAGTTGTGCATAAAATAAGAATAAGATTCTATTGTTACATATCAGGATCATGTGATTAATCAGTATAGTTAATCATGTCTGATTATTTGAGAAATATTTCTGTCTTACATAAGGAAGTTAAGATAATAAGATATAGATAATTTTTATTTTCAAATATAAAGATAAAGAGATATGAAATTATTTTAAATAAATCTTTTTTTTAAAAGACTCAAATTCATATATCTAATATTATAAATAGAAACATCTACTCAAGAACGAAATGTATTAGAAATAAGCTAAAAAAATCTAATTTTAAACAAAAGAATTTGTGTCGTAGAGATGGATCGATCTTGGTACAATAGAATCTTTACATTATTAAAAGATTATTAAAAAAAATAGACATCCTGATACACAAACATATATTTTTTATATTTATTATTATGATATATTTTTTAATACAAAATAAATCTTAATTTTTTCATTGCAAGTGTTAGAAACAATATATATATATATATATAGTGAATAAAAAAGTTAAAAGAAAAAAGAAATATAACAGTATAATATTTTTTCTACTATTGTCCCGTATCACATTTGTCGGCTTTATTTGTTTGATCACTGTACCCACCATTGTTAGACATGTGTAATGAAAATTACATCTCAACACTAATGAGACAGTGATTGCATGTTCCTTTATCGTTTGCCCTACCAACTGAAAGCAACCACACGAGTCGTGACGTGACACTGATTTCCATTATACGCTGACGGCATTGGAAAATCGAACACGTGTCAGATATTTATTGCTTATACATTTGAGATTTTACAAGCAGCAATCCATTTTTGGAGAAAAAAATAATTGGTAGCCTTAGACTACCATTTATCTATATGATTCCAACCAATTGTTTTATGTTGACTCATGTTTAAGTTTTTTAATATAATAAATTATAATTGATTACATGTCGTAAAAAAATTGAATTTGTTGAGACCATGAATCATTTAGTTATCAACGGCCATCTAATAGTTTTTCCTTTTTTTTTTTAACCATATCGATCATTGGCGTGATTATATATTTACCATATTATTTTAAAAGACAAATAATATGCAATTAAGAAAGAATTAATTCTTTCTTAAAAAAACATTAACGGAATTTATTGAGACTAAAAAAAAGTATAGCAATTTTGCTTGTAATTTAACTAATTCCATATAAAATTTCACAAATCCTAATAAATTTTAAAAATGAAAAAATATATTCAAAAATATTATTAATCATTTTCTTTTTCTAAATAATAATGTGTACCACGTGTTTTTTTTTTTTAAATTCGACTCTTCAAAATGACAAAATATATAAACTCAAAAAAGTAAAAATATATTTACATCATTAATTTAAATTAAAATAATTATATAAATTATCAGAACACATGAATTAATTAGCATAAAAATGTTTAAAATTAACAACTAATTTTGAATTTGAGTCATGACTACAGAACTATATTAAAGTACTTAGACAGAAAGATAAATTTATTGTGCAGAATAATTTCACCCAATTCAAGCAAGATTGTTTTTTTTAGAAATATATGCCATTTGTATAAAAAATATATTATATGAATTGATAAATAATATAGTATTTTTTTTTTTACTTTAAAAGAGTGAGATTTTTTCACTTTCAAAGAGTGACATTTTTTATACACAATTTGTATTTAAATTATTTTTATATATAAATACAATCAATTTTATCTTATTTTGTAATTCTAATTATCTCTCACCTAAGTGTAAAATTATGTAATTGTATCCAAAGTTTTTCAATTTATCATCAAGTGCATAGATTAATTATCATGATATTATTCTAGTTTAACTATTATTTACGTCTATACCCTAGGATCCCAAAGCCAAAAATTTTAGAATAGTTATAGAACTTAAAAGTGTGCGCGAACCTAAGATGATAAGAGAGAGTCATCCTTATTTATAGAATGTGATTGAACCAATGTATTATTGAATCAAGTGGTCTCAGAATAATTAAGAAGGGGGGATTGAATTAATTATTACTAGACATTTACTAATTAAAAATTTACCCTTCTTAGGCTTTTACTATGTTGTTAAGAAAGTAAAGAACATGAATATAAACTTAACCAAAAGTAAAAGCGGCAATTAAAGTGCACAGCGGAAATTAAAAGAGTAGGGAAGAAGAAGCAAACACACAAGAGTTTTATACTAGTTCGGCAACAACCCGTGCTTACATCCAGTCCCCAAGCGACTTGCGGTCCTTGAGATTTCTTTTCAACCTTGTAAATTCCTTTACAAGCAAAGATCCACAAGGGATGTACCCTCCCTTGTTCTCTTTGAACAACCTAGTGGATGTACCCTCCACTAGAACTGATCCACAAGAGATGTACCCTCTCTTGTTCTCAGTCACAACAACCCAAGTAGATATACCCTCTACTTGTACCACAAAGGATGTACCCTCCAATGTGTTAAGACAAAGTTCTCAGGCGGTTAGTCCTTTGAAACTTTGTGAACGAGGAAACAAAAGAATTCTCAGGCGGTTAGTCCTTTGAAGTCTTTTGTTTATGGGAAAGGGAAGAATCAAAAGAATTCTCAGACTGTGTCGTTTTGAATTCTTTGACAAGGAAGAAAGGAGACACAAAAGAATTCAGGTGATTAGTCCTTTGTTCTTTTGGAAAAGGGAGAAGAGAGACACAAAAAGAATTCAGACGGTTAGTCCTTAGCGAATTCTTTTTGGCAAAGGGAGAAGAGAATGAAAAAGATGAATAACACACTTTTATTTTCAAGGTTTGGAAAACTAGAAAACTTTGGAAAGCTTTTGGCAAAGGAAGAAGAAGAAGAAGTTCAAAGAGATTCAAAGGTTGTAAAAGATTGTAATGATTGTTTGTAAAGGTTGTAAGTAAGTGTCTTAAAATGCAAGTCAAGGTCTTGCTTTTATAGACTCTTCAAGTCTGGTCAAAAAAACCATTAGAAGAGTTATAACCTTTAGAAAAACCTGAAAACCATTGAAAGAGTTACATCTTTTGATTTTTTTTCAAAACTTGTCACTGGTAATCGATTACCAAATCATTGTAATCGATTACACAAAGCATTTTTGTGAAAGGATGAGACTCTTCACAATTGAATTTGAATTTCAATGTTCAAACACACTGGTAATCGATTACCAATATCTTATAATCGATTACACCATTTTGAAATCAATTGGAACGTTGTAAATTTAGTTGAAAGCTTTTTGAAAACAATCTTTGCTATTGGTAATCGATTACAATAAACTGGTAATCGATTACCAGAGAGTAAAAACTCTTTGGTAAAAGGTTTTGTGAAAAATTCATGTGCTACTCAATGTTTTGAAAAACTTTTTAGTACTTATCTTGATTGAGTCTTTTCTTGATTCTTGAATCTTCAACTTGATTATTCTTGATTCTTGATTCTTGAAACTTGAATCTTGAAACTTGATTCTTGAATCTTGAAATCAAATTTCTCTTGATTCTTGAAGTTTTCTTGACTTAATCTTGAACTCATTCTCTTGGACTTTTTGTCATCATCTTTGTTACCATCAAAATTCCTTGAATCGATCTTGATTCATCATCATGAAGCTTGCTTCTACAATCTCCCCCTTTTTTATGATGACAACTTTGAAATCAAGAAACACATACACACACTTTTTCCTAGTCGATCACTCACTTAATTTTCCATTCTCCCCCTTTGTTTTTGAGTTTATGCTTCACTTGAAATTAAGTTAATTACTTATGTGAGTTCTTGATTTAATCCCTATTTCTCTCTCCCTTTGGCATCAACAAAAAGCCAAAGTGCGTAATAAGTATAAAACATACATACACTACTAATCATTCACAAGACATTCATTGAAGAATATAAACCAATCATGAAGCAAGAAACATGAATAGATCAAATATATAAAAAACCACATAGTCATATAGCATAATTCATAATTGTTCAGTCATACCATGCAAATAAAAGAAATACTAAATTGTTCAATGTCATAATAATATAGCCAAATACACGGCTAGAAAACAAAGTGCTAGTAATATTAAAAATAATAGAAAAATTAAGATGATGGTGGCGGCGACGGTGGTAGATCAAAACTTGTACAAATGTAAGAAACATCTTCTTTGACCTTGGTGATTCTTGACTCCATCTCATTGAAGCGCATGTCCACTTGTAACTCCAAGGTATCAAACCTTTCACCAACAAAGGTTTGAAGACCATCGAACCTATCCAAAATCTTTTGAATAAGAGAGGAATCTTCTCCACCATGTAAATGTCCTTCTTCATCAACAGGTCGAGCACCCTTTTTCACCCAAGAGTCATCATGCTCTTTTTGATAACCAAATGATGCAATGACAGCAGCGCCTATTAGAAAGGATCTCTTGATTGGAACATAAGGTTCAGAATCAAGAGGAATGTTAAAGTGTTGAAGGAAGAGGGTGACTAGGTGTGGATATGGCAATGGAGCATTTAATCGCAAAGCCTTATGCATGCGATATCGAAATAAGTGTGCCCAATCAATTTGTAGGCCTTTATGAAAAGCCCACATAATAATAAGATTTTCTTCAGAAACCTGTGCAAGGTTTGAAGATCTTGGAAGCAAGATACGAACAATGAGATAATGAAGGATGCGGCTCTCAAAAGCCAATGAACCGGCAAGAAGCCTTCCGGTCATATCCGCTTGGTTGGTGCAAACCAACCGGCGGGCATCATATACAGAGAAGTCAAATTTCTAATCATCAATCAGTGTACCTTCAAATGGTACACTTTCACTGGATAATTGAGTTAAATCATAGAATAGGGATTGGTCAATGACCATTTTAATCCCATAAACTTCAGAAATTAAAGTGCCTTCTTGGATTTCTAGGTTTGAATAGAAGGCTTTGACTAAATCATAGTAAACATGCAATTTTAAAGACATGAAAGGAATAAGATTGGAGTTTTCAAATGTCTGAATGCATTCGAAACTCCCATTTGAAAAGAAATCCATATCAATGAATTTTGGATCAATAATGGAGTGAGAAGAGTAGAGATTTGTGTACCGTATCCGTTGTTCTTCGGATGAAAACAATGAGGAAGAGGGAATTGAGGGAGGAATCGGTGTTTCCTGAGTCTCGGAATACCGTTGACTCTGACTCAAAGAACTCTTTCGCTTCTTTGATGGTTCCGCCATTAGAAGGGATTTTTTTGAAAGTTCAATCGGTTCAAATGAAAGAGAATGAAAAAAGATGAAGTTTGGGCTTTGTGGGGGGTGATTTGGGCAAGAAATGAGTGAGATATGGCAGAAAGGAGAATTGGGAACGAAGGTTTTCGAAAAAGAGAGAAGATGCATATTTCTGATTTTGAAATTTGAATATATAGGTGCAGGGACGCGTTGTAATCGATTATACTAATATGGTAATCGATTACCAAAGAGTATTTTAGTAAAAAAATAACTGTCTGTAATCGATTACACTAATATGGTAATCAATTACCAGAGAGCATTTTAGCCAAAAAATAAAAGTTGATTGACTTTTAGGGGAAGAGGGATTTGAATGAGTATCAAAATATTTTCTTAGATAGAAAAATATATATTAAAAAATACTTTATGAATGGATCTTAATCAAATAATTCACATATCATATTCAAAATCATGCATAATTATTTAAAGGAAACATGTATATTTATATATTCAATTATATCACAATAATCAACTCAACTCAAGTAATGAAGAATAAAGATCATAAATATTATCAAAATTTTTAAAGGAGACATCATGTTTAAAAATAAACTCAATCAAGAACATATAAACACATACTCACAGTTTCAATTAATCAGGACAAACAAAATAAAAAATTTGTTAGTCATCACAATCAAATTAATTGAAAGGAAAATTTCAACCAAAAATAAATTTTAACAAGAGAATGGTTTTGATGTTACCTTTTTCATGATTAAAGATGTCTAGATCTTCAAAGATGAAAGTTATACTTTTGATTTTTGTTTAACCTTCTTGAGAAATGTTTTCATCACTCTCATAATCCTTGGTTAGAAGATTAATCTCCTTTTCTGAACCATCGGATGAATCATTGTCATCCCATGCAATGTAGGCCTTTTTGGTCCTTCTTTCATCATACCTTTTCTTATCACTCTTCTCAGGTCATTCTTCATTTGAAGGGCAATTATCTTTAATGTGACCAAGTTGGTTGCATTGTAACATCTAAGAACTTGAGAGTCTTCTTGTGATTTTCTTCCATTGTTGAAGTTCTGACATCTCTCGATTCTTCTTTTCTTGACAAATTTCTGAAACTTCTTCACAAAGAGTGAGAAGTCTTCTTCATCATCTGAATCTTCTTCTTCATTTTCTTCTTGCATTGATGATGAGGCTTTAAAGGCTATCCTTCTCTTCTTTTTGTCGGTTTCTTCATTTTGATTAAGCCATTGGAGTTCCATCTCATGTTCCTGCAATTTTTCAAATAAAGTAGCAAGAGACATAGAAGAAAGATCTTTACTTTCAGAAATAGCAGTTACCTTAGGCTGCCATTCCCTACTTAAACATCTTAAAACTTTATTGATTAAATCTTCATTAGGAAAGATTTTTCCTAAAGATTTGTTTCCTGAAGGAAATTTCATTCATAGACCACCCATTTTCAATGGTCAGGGTTACCATTATTGGAAAACCCGTATGCAGATTTTCATTGAAGCCATAGATTTAAACATTTGGGAAGCAATAGAAATAGGACCTTACATACCCACAATAGTATAGATGCAAATACACCACAACACAAAAACCTAGAAACAAGTGGTATCAGAGCAGGTATCTTGTAGAAAGTCTAACCACTTCAAGATTAATGGCCTCTTTAGATTCTTTATTTTTCAAAAGTATTTTCAGGAATATGTTATTTCAAGATCATGATGAAGACCAAGTCAACTTGTGTCTCATGACAAAATCTCATGACAATAACAAAGAAGAATCTGTAAGGAAGAAGTGGTACATCGACAGTGAATATTCCAAGCATATGACGGGAGATGTATCCAAATTCACAACCATTTCCCCCCTTCTTAATTATTCTGAGGCCACTTGATCCAACATGTATGAGATCCAATATTATAGGTTCAACTATTTTCCTATGGTGAATCTAATATTCTTTTGGTAAGCATTAGTTGATCTCACAGAAATAATCTTAGTGGAACGATATATAGTCCTCCAAGCATTCAACCTGGTAGTATAAATGTTTATAGGTAAGTCACATTTTCTTTGAAGAGTCAGTCTTTCCAATATTATCATTAAGTACGAACGGTGTACAATTATTTTCTTAAAATCAAATTGTGATATTTAATTGTTTTAAATATTTAAAGGAAAGAATTTTAAATATTTGAAGGAAATTTTTTTATCGTTCATAATATTGATATTCCGGTTCAAAAATATTAATTATCTCCAAATACATGGATTTCTCTGAAGTCTTTCCAATTTATTCCCTGCACGAGCTTCTTTATATAGTAGGATTGTGTCTTCCTTCATCACACTAAACAAGTTAAAAGAAGAGCATCACTGAACTAACAAAGCAACCCTATGTCGAAGGTGGTTTGTGTCACCGGAGCCAGCGGCGCCATCGGATCATGGGTGGTCCTCCTCCTCCTCCAGCGTGGTTACACCGTCCATGCCACCGTCCAAGATATCAGTTACGCCCACTATTTATTAATTTCAATATTAATTAGTTTCTAATCTTAATTTCCTGATCCCTCTCTCTCACACAGTCGTTTATTTAATTAGTAAAATCTTTTCGTGCCACAAAAAACTAGAAATTTACATACATCATCAATACGTGAAGATGTTATTCATATACATATAAACACCGCGCGCACATTAGTTAGAATTAGAATAGAAAGTATAATAATATATTGTTTTTTAGTTTAATTTGGTGAAAATAATAATAATATTGTGATGACACTTGCAGAGGATGAAAATGAGACGAAACATTTGGAGGAAATGGAAGGAGCAAAGAGTCATCTCCATTTTTTTGAAATGGATCTTCTTGACATCGACTCCATTGCCGCTGCCATAAAGGGTTGTTCCGGCGTAATCCACCTTGCATGTCCTAACATCATTGGTCAAGTCGAAGATCCCGAGGTTAAAAATATTTAAAATCACTTAACACACTCCAATATTTACATAAATGGCTTAATTACTAATGCACTTCATAAATCCACAGAATCTTTATCTCTTAAACATTACTCTTTTTAATCTTTACCCACACACTCTTTTTCTTCTTCATCCATCAAAAGTTATTGATACAATTAATTTGATATTTTAGTAGTTTCTTAATCAAAATATGAGATTTGATTTTCATTAGAAATAAAATTTTAACTGAAAATACAAAATGAATCAATCTTATAGAACAAGAAGGATTAATGGATGCCAAATAAGAAACCACAAATATCCCCTGATTATAAAAAACATATTTTTAAATCTGTTTTAGCCAATTTTAGTTTCAAGGAATAAAATAAAATAATTTTTTTATATATATAATAAGATTCAAAATGAATAATTATTAGATGTAACAACTAAAATATAAAAATTGTACGGATATAAAGATTAAATAAGTAATTAAATCAATAAATATAAAAGTATATCTAATGAAACATGAGAAGTAAGAAAATGTTAAACATATATATCTTAGCCTTAACCATATACAATTCTATATGGTTAAAACTATTATAGTTAACTTTAACTTTAACCATTTATTAAACTATACAATTGAAGTGTACTTGTCTTCCATCTCGTTTGTGCTTTCCCTGCATGTAGGGTCCAAATTAGTAGTAAATGTTAGTAGTATTTAATGATTTTGTTTTACATTAAGTAATTTTATGTGGGGTGTGAGAAAATACAGAAACAGATATTGGAACCGGCGATAAAAGGAACGGTTAATGTGTTGAAGGCGGCGAAGGAAGCAGGGGTGGAGCGCGTGGTGGCGACTTCATCGATTTCGTCGATTATGCCAAGTCCTAATTGGCCAGCTGATAAGATTAAGGGAGAAGAGTGTTGGACGGACCTTGAATACTGCAAGCAAAAGGGGGTTAGTGCTTGTTAACAGAAATGTTTGATTTTTCTATTTTAAAAATTTGTGATTTTAGTTCAAATTTTCTACATTAATTATTTTTTATATTTTACTTAATTAAATCATTTCTACTTTAAATAAATATGTTAAGTTTATAATTTAGTTCAATCAAAATAAAAAAATAAAATTAAGAAGTGAATCAAAATTATGAATGTTCAATAATAAATTATTGATTCGAGTGGTACTTAATTTAGTTTTTTAAGTAATATTTTGGATTCAAGAATTGTGGATGATAAAATTGTGATTGAGAGAAAAAATTATACTATGGTTAGTCAAATTTTTCTTTGATGGAAATTATTTGTCAACAAAATTGATATATTTCACACTAAAGTCATGAATAAAAAGATTGTGGATTTTCTAATATAGAAAAATAAGTGTCTTTAATTTAAAAATTGAGGGACTAAAAATAAGAATTGAACAAAGTAAGAGAATTAAAATTATATTTAAGTTCACTAAAAAATATTATATTTAAATTTTTAATTAATTAAATTATTTATTGATGATATCTTAAATAAATATATTAAAACTTGTTGAATTAGACCAAAGAAATCAAATTTATGTAAAATTAAATATTTGACCAAAATTAATAACTGATTTTCGATGGAAGACTAATGTTTCTATTTTAAGTGGAGAGATCTAAATGGTTCTCTCTTTCAGTCTAATCTTGTTATCTTTATTTTTAAGTTGAATTTCAATAATTATTTTTAAAAAAGATTTTAATAGTAAAAATCATTTTATCTCATAGTTTTAATTACTCGTCAAAAGCCTGAAATATAAATTATATATTTAAAAATATTTATTATATATTGAACTATAATACTTATTATAAATTTTAATTATATAAAAAGAAATATTTTTCACAAGATTAAAGGCGTTGGATGTGGCAAACATTCTAGCAAATTTTGAATGTGACTAAAATTGTATACCACACAGATTATTATAATGAATATTTTTCTCCTTCCACAAATTCCGTTTGCCATAATACGTGGAGAAGTTACGATCACAAACTGAACTTTAACTTATTCAAATTATTTTCCACTTCTCATTTCGATGAAAAATATCTTTACCCTTGACTCACCTGAAACTAATGTTGTGACAAATTTACTGATGGGGGTTAAAAAAAAGGAAAATTATTGATGGGGTGGGGCATATACTTTTCTTTTGTTGGGTCTACCTAATTTGAATTATTGTGTTGTGGGGCAGTTGTATTATCCCATTGCAAAGACTCTAGCAGAGAAAGCGGGTTGGGACTTTGCGAAGGAGACAGGTTTTGATGTTGTCATGATAAACCCTGGTACAGCATTGGGCCCTCTGCTTCCTCCAAGAATCAATTCAAGCATGGCTGTGCTTGTTAGTGTTCTCAAAGGTAATTATCATATATCACCACTCAATCAATGAATACAAATGTAACACGTGGCATACCAAAAAAGGAAAGAAATACCCACATTTAATTATTTTGTTGTTTTCAATAAATGTTAATATCCGGCTTAAACAAGTTGCCCACATACTCAAAAATCAAATTCATTTAACATGTTGGTTAAATGAATCAACCTTTATAAGCCTAAGTTTAAATGAGCTAATTCTCACTAAATTTAGGTCGTGCATACTATCGCTATCTTTTTTTATAACATATATTTGAAATGTTGAACCTCCTATTAGCTATCTATAAGAATATCCACCATTACTTCTAATAACGTTGTCTAAATTAGATTAAGTACATGGCCACAAGTTTTCAATTTTAGAGCATTTTCCTGTTATTTTATTTTATTTTTACAAATCTTGTGTGAATCTTATTCTTACACATCACTTATTTTTATTTTTACCATGTGAACAATTTTTTTCTCCAATCCAACAAGACAACATCTTATAAAATACAAATAACTCTATATCTTTACATTTCATAAAAATACCTACATATCATTTAAAGTGATTGATCTTGTGAACATTTTTTGTGAAGGGTCAGTGTTTAATAAGTTAAGCTCTACACAACAACTCTCTTGGAGGTGCTCTTAGTTACTCATTTAAATTTCATTAAATTTTGGTAATTTACTATTCAAATTAACTAGAAATGAAAGACAGTGCGTGTAAAATTTAATTTTGACCATTTAACCTAACAGAACTGAAAAGAACCTCAAAACAGAAAATTGAGCAGCATGCACATATTATGAACTCTTGGAGCAAAAGAACCTTCTCCTAAATCTCAATCACTCTCTTTGTGACTCAAGGCTAATAGTATATAATAGCACAAGCGTTTGGAACTTGTTACAGGGGGCAAAGAGACCTACGAGGACTTCTTTATGGGAACGGCTCACTTCAAAGACATAGCATTGGCACATATTTTGGCACTTGAGAACAAGAAAGCAGCAGGAAGGCACTTGTGTGTGGAATCTATTCGTCACTTTAGTGATCTTGTGGACAAGGTTGCTGAGTTATACCCTGAATACGATGTGGCTAAGTGAGTATTCTCCATAATCTCATATCACAACTAGTACTTTTTCTGATAAACTAATATGTAATTTGAAAAAAAAAAGATTATTTGAATTTACATACTTATGCAATTACATAATTTCAAATTGAACAAATACCAATACATAAATAAATTTATGAGCAAACTCTAAGGAATTGGTTGAGTGGAGCAAAACAACCACAAAGTCTCCCATCTGACAGGTTTGAGGTTTGAATCCACATTGTCTTCTTGGGGTGAGATAAATGTAAATATCTATATAAGTGTTCTTTTAGCTCCAATGTTTTTCCTGCCTTAGGTTGAGACATCATTTCCTCCTCCTAAATTTTAATTCTCCAAAAAAAAAAAAAAAAATTGCTGAGAAGTACACTTCTAAGATCAATTACATTTGGAGCAAAAGAATCTAAATGGGTACTGATAGTTTATGCCGAGTACTAATAATTTAGTAAAAGAAACTCTGCGTTGGCAATGAAAAAGATTTTACACTTATCCAATAAAAAAGTGTCCTTTATGATAAATTTATTAATTTTTACAATAATTATATTAAGAGTTATACTAATAACAATTTCAGATTAATGGACAGTTGCATAAAATTTTGCTACATAGCCGCTGTGCATAGTTGCATAGAGATTAAATTCTTAATAATTTTAATTTCTTTGGTTATAGGTTGCCAAAGGATACCCAACCAGGGTTGTTGAGAGCAAGTGGAAAGGATGCATCAAAGAAGCTGATTGATTTAGGTCTAGAATTCACTCCTGTTGAGCAAATCATCAAGGATGCAGTGGAGAGTTTGAAGAGCAGGGGCTATGTCTAATTTCTCTGCTACTGCAGAGGAACTGAGTGCACTGTTACAAGTGGTGGTGGCGTTAATATTATTGTTCTGCCATTGCTTTGACTCATTGTTCATGCCATTTATGTTTTTACCTATGGTCTTGTGTTGTGCACTTGTGCGTGTAACTGTATTCTAAAATAAGGGTCACTTGGATCAGTGGTTGTAACGATATCAATGTTTTGCGAGAGTTTTAATTTACTCTTGCAGTTATTAGTGAAAGATTGAGCGGTCTCATCTTCATTGCTCAGTTTAATCATCAAAAGCATCTCCTTCAATACCATTTGTTAATGTTTGCACATATAGTTTCCGCTAATAAAAACTCTGGTGAACTTTTATAAATTAACAATTTTCTGGTTTACAAATTAGAGGTTTAAATATGTTTTTATGGTTAATAAATATTCGAGTTTTATGTTTGTTTTTAAATAAATTTTTATTTTGTGTTGAATTTTTAATAAAATAATTTTATTTTTAATTTTTGACATTTTTTTAAATATCTCAGATTAATAAATTTTAATTTTGTTCTCTGATTATTTTTTTTAATTATTTCGTACTAAAATAAAATTCCCTAATTTATGATGAAACAAACATAAATTTATTATTTTATTATATTTTATTAAAATTAAATATTAAGAAAAAAAATAAATTAAATTATTATTTTATTAAAAATTCAATATAAAATAAAATTTATAAAAAAATGTAAAAGTTAAATATTTATTAAAATAAAAGTATATTTAACCCTAAATTATAAATCTCCCCAATGAACTTTTATATAACTAGCCACTCATTCTTAAAAAAAAAAGAAGCTAGCCACTCATCCTCTTGGACCTTAAATTCTTTTGTTGTCTGTTCTGCGTTTCAATACTTTTCTCAGCATCTAACAAAATTAGGTCCACATGCTACGGTATGTTCTTTTTTATCAGCAAAAAAGAGTAGATAAGATACATCAAAATTAACCAAAATAGTTTAAGTTACCTACTCCATTAATTTAACCAAAATTTAATATTCATTTATATTGATTTCTATTTGTTTGTTAAAACAAATAACCGGAAACTGTAAAAGAAATACATATAATGACTAGCTATGAACTTCTATTATCATTTCATAAAAATATGGGAACAGGGCAAAAAAATTATATATGCTCCCGTCACGGGTGCTTGCTAAACAGTCAACACTTACTCCATGAGACATCTTAATTTATAAGTATCCTTGCTTAATAAGTTTTGCACCACCTAAATACTTCTATTTAAAGTGTTCTAAGATACACACGACCCACAAAATTCTTTAAGCACATGATGAAAAATACTTTATTATTAAGGAATAAATGGTAAATAAGTGAAAATTTTATTATTAAATAGTAAATGAGATAATATCACTTTATCAAAAGTAAACTCAATCATAAAAAAATGACTATCAAAATCTTTAGATTCCTCTAGTACTCTAAGAACAATCCTGTATATGCCAAATGATTTTGTTACAAATTTTACATCAAGTATAAAAACAAGAGATAATACTTATTTCACTTATAAGTAAATTTTATAAGATTAAATTAAGTTTATATTCAAAGTTTAAAATAATACCATAGTCTATTTTATCCATTATTGTTCCACTTATGAAGACCACTTGCTATTGGGTCATTATAGGATCACTCGCAAAATATCTTATCCGGCAAACATTTTGTTAAGATGTTCAAATTTCGACATAAAGAGTTGTTATACAAATGAAGAGCAATTTCAAGAAATTTTTGTAAGGATATTTTATTATATATTATAGGATCACATCAATTAATGTTGTGATCAAATTAAATTATATAAATGAAAAAGTAATTTCAAGATATTTCAGTGAGAATATTTTATTATTGTGATAAATAAAAATTATAAATATAAATGGTGTTATATTTCAATGATTTTGATTAAAAGATAAATTCATATATTTTTTTAAAGAATTATATAATCACTTTAGTTTATAATTATTATCATAAATGAGAACTTTATATATATATATATATATATATAACAAAATTATATATCATTTATATGTATATTTTTATTCCAAATTCTCCCACCACAATTTAAATTTATGTAACTAACACGTGTATCAAGCTAGTGTTGTCATATTTTTTTTAACCTCATAATTCGTTAGAAAAAATACACCCTAACTAATCTAATCTGTAGTTTGACAAAGAGATAAACAAATTGTGACAAAAAAAAAAATTCAAAACAGTGTCTTTCATTATTGTTATTGTTATGGAAGTGATGAGGAACAAGCAAGAACAACAACATAAAATGCACCAGATCAGAAATGTCATACACACCGAATTGCAACAGAATTGAAAGAGAAAGAGAATGAGAAAGAACACACACATGATTACGTGGTTCACCTTGAGAAAGGCTACATCCACGGGAGGGAAAAACAGAAAGCTTTTATTATGGTTGCAGTATACAAGTGGAAGCTTATTCCTTTAAAATACAGGACATCCTTGCCTTATATAGGCTGAGGACAAAACAACAACAAAAAAATAACAGAATAATCTTTCATATGGATTTAGGTCAC
This sequence comes from Glycine soja, assembly GCF_004193775.1. Taxonomy (NCBI): domain Eukaryota; kingdom Viridiplantae; phylum Streptophyta; class Magnoliopsida; order Fabales; family Fabaceae; genus Glycine; species Glycine soja. The sequence goes on along the minus strand of NC_041012.1, from coordinate 21,191,561 downwards.
AACCCAACAATTCACCACCTTGAACTAACATCCATATAGGACACAAACTGCTCCCTCCAAACACTCATGATCTTAACCCCAACAATCAACATTGAGCAAGCTTAAGCAGTGATCAAACTTGGTCTTTGGAACTGGCTTTGTGAACATATCAGCAAGATTGTGCAGAGTGTTGATCTTATGAACTTTGATTCTTCTTTCTGACCGAATGAAGTGATATCTAACATCTATATGCTTGGTTCTATCATGATGAACCTGATCCTTGGCCAAGCATATAGCACTAAGGCTGTCACAGTAGATGTTAGCATATTCTTGATTAATTCCGAGATCATTTATCAGACCTCTCAGCCAAATTCCTTCCTTTGCAGCTTCAGTAAGAGCCATATATTCAGCCTCAGTAGTTGAGAGGGCAACAGAAGGTTGAAGTGTTGCCTTCACTTGAAGCTTTGAATATGTGAGGAAGGAAACTTTTCACTCACTTGCTTAGTTTTATTTCATTCAAATAACATATATATATATATATATATATATATATATATATATATATATACAAATAGGAGAGAGACAACTTGACAAGCTTTGACAAGACAGTACACACTGCTGTCTTCTACAACAAGATAAAATAGGGAAATCTACTCTAAAGATACATCTAATAATACCCATAATTATAACACTCCCCCTCAAGCTGGAGCATATAAATTATATGCACCAAGCTTGGAACATATAAACTGAATTCTAGGCCTCCTTAAGGATTTAGTCAGAATATCTGCTGGATGATCATTGGAATTAATGAATTCCGTGACAATCTCTTTAGACAATAGCTTCTCCCGAATAAAGTGACAGTCAATCTCTATGTGCTTGGTTCTCTCATGGAAGACTGGATATGAAGCAATATGAAGAGCAGCCTGATTATCACAATATAGCTTCATTTGCATCACTTTGCAGAATTTCAACTCTTCAAGAATTTGTTTGACCCACATAAGTTCACATGTAGCTATAGCCATATATCTATATTCAGCCTCTGCACTAGATCTAGCAACAACAGTTTGCTTCTTACTTTTCCAAGAAATAAAATTCCCTCCAATAGAGACACAATATCCGGATGTGGATCTCCTATCCATAGGACAACCAGCCCAATCTGCATCACAATATCCAGATACTTGTGTATTACCTTTGTCTTCATAAAATAATCCTTGACCTGTAGCTCTTTTAATGTATCTAAGAATACGCATAACAGCATTCCAATGATCAACACGAGGATTTTGCATAAATTGGCTCACCACTCCAACAACAAAGGAAATATCAGGTCTTGTAATGGTGAGATAGCTGAGTTTTCCCACAAGTCTTCTATATCTCTCGGGATCAGAATACATTTCACTCTGATCTGCAAGAAGCTTCAGATTCAGATCCATAAGACTATTAACAGGTCTACAATTCTGCATGCCTGTTTTCTCCAAAATGTCAAGGGCGTACTTCCTTTGAGAGATCATAATACCATCTCCTAACTGAGCCACCTCAATACCAAGGAAGTACTTCAAATATCCCAGGTCTTTGGTATGGAAATGACTAAATAAGTGCTCCTTTAGCTGAATAATCTTAGAAGCATCATTCCCTGTAAACACTATATCATCAACATATACTATCAAGTAAACACATTTTCCAGGGGACGAATGACAATAAAAAACAAAATGATCAGCCTCACTACGTTTCAACCCAAAAAGTTGAACAATATGACTGAATTTACCAAACCAAGCCCGAGGGGATTGCTTCAACCCATAGAGAGATCGACGCAGCTTACAAACAAGACCATACTCCCCCTGAGCAACAAACCCAGGAGGTTCCTCCATATAAATTTCTTCCTCAAGATCACCATGAAGGAATGCATTTTTAATATCAAGTTGATGGAGAGGCCAATGATGCATGGCAGCCATAGCAAGAAAGAGACAGACAATAGTGATCTTAGCTACCGGAGAGAAGGTGTCACAATAATCAAGGCCATATATCTGAGTATAGCCTTTAGCTACTAATCGAGCCTTAAGTCGATCAATTTCACCATTAGGCCCAACTTTAACTGCATAGACCCATCTACAACCCACAACCTTCTTACCAGGAGGAAGAGAAACAAGTTCCCAAGTACCACTATGTTCAAGAGTCTGCATTTCATCAATCATAGCTTGTCTCCATCCAGGATGACTAAGTGCTTCATGAATATTAGAAGGGACAGAATGTGAAGATAGAGAGAAAACAAACGAAGAATATAAAGGAGACAAACTATGATAACTCAAAAAGTTATAGATAAGATGAGGATTACGAGAGGATCTAGTACCTTTTCGGATGGCAATGGGCCAATCTGAATCAGAGGGATGAGAAGTAGCAGGATCCATGGCTTGAGGATTGATTAAAGAAAGAGGAGAATCATGAGGAGAAGCTTCAGGTACTGAAGGACCAACTGGCTGTATCCTGCATTGGTTTGTGAGAAGAGGTGGAGAAGCAACTTTAGTTGGATGAGGTGGAGAAGAAGGAACCTCACTGACATCTGGATTTGAGGTATCTAGAGGACATGGAGAGGGAATTGGAAGAACATTCTGGATGGAAGAAGAATGGTCAGTAGATGATGAGTAGAATGGTGTGTCTTCAAAGAAGGTTACATCTGCAGACATGTAGTATCGCCTGGTGGATGGTGAGAAACATTTGTAACCCTTTTGAAGATGAGAATAACCTAAAAAGACACACTTGATTGCACGGGCAGAAAGTTTGTCTAAACCAGGGGAGAGATCATGAATAAAACAAGTACAACCAAACACTTTAGGTGGAACATGGAATAGGTGATCATGAGGAAAAATGATTGAGTGAGGAATTTGATTCTCAAGAGAGGAGGAAGGCATTCTGTTAATTAGGAAACAAGCAGTAAGCACCGCATCCCCCAATGGTGTGTAGGAACATGAGAGGCTAACATTAGTGATCGTGCGGTGTCATGGAGATGACGATTTTTCCTTTCGGCGATACCATTTTGTTGTGGTGTATAGGGACATGTAGATTGATGTAGAATACCTTTTAAAGATAACAAAGAGGAGAAATCATGAGAGAAATACTCTTTGGCATTATCACTTCTAAAAACCTGAATTGTTGTTTTAAATTGGTTTTCAATCTCATTGAGAAAGGACATGAAAATAGGCAAAAGTTCAGATCTGTCTTTCATTAAATAGACCCAAGTACATCTAGAAAATTCATCAATAAAAGTTACAAAATATCGAAAACCAAAAGAGGAAACACGACTTAGTCCCCAAATATCAGAATGAATGATAGAAAAGGCTGAATTACATCTTTGAACAGTTTGTGGAAATGATGACCTAACATGCTTTCCTAGTTGACAAGGTTCACATTGTAAGACTCGAAGATTCTTCAAACTAGGGACCATCATTTTCAGTTTTGGTAGACTTGGGTGACCTAGACGATCATGCAAAAGTTTGGGGTTTGAAGTTGCTGAACAAGAAACAGAAAAGTTGGACTTCAAGTAGTAATGTCCTCGTGATTCACGTCCTTCTCCAATCAGTTGACCCGTGCCATGTTCCTGGATAACAAAAGAATTAGCGGTAAAGGTTACTGAGCAATTTAATGAACAAGTTAACTGACTCAATGAAATTAAATTGTAGGGACATTGAGGAATAAACAAAGCAGAATCCAACTTCAATGAGGAAGATAAAGACACTTGACCACTCCCTTGAGCTGCAACTTTGGAACCATTAGCCACAGTAACAAGATGAGGAATTTTTGGAAAAGAAATGGATGTAAAAGAAGACTTGTTACCAAAAATATGATCAGAGGCGCCTAAATCAAGTATCCAAGGACTGGGACCATCAATAGATTGAGAAATATATGCTGTTGAATAACATGGTACAAAGGAAGATGAAGTCTGGCTGCTGGATTTCTCAGATTTCAGCTTCAAATATTCTTGATATTCTTTATCAGAGAACTTAGACTCTAATTTTTCGGTCTGAGTTACCTGAGCTACTTTGTCAGGGAAGCCATGCAAGGAGTAGCAAGTCTCTTGAGTGTGGCCCATCCTCTTGCAATATGTGCATTGAGGAAGTCCACCTCTCCCACTGCGGCCTCCTCTACTGTTACGTCCTCCCCCTCTCCCACGAGGTGCAACCATGGTTGACGTCTCCACTACATCAGCCGGATTTTCTTCTTTCAATGCATGGGGAACACAAAGCAGCCTAGTGATGAGAGAATCCATCGATGGAACCTGATCTCCAGCTAAGACTTGATCACGAATGTGATCAAAGTCTGAATGTAAACTCCTCAAGATGAGAAACATATAGAACTTATCTAGCTTTCTATTCACTTCCTCCAACGATTCAGCCATAAGGAACCTCTTCAATTCTTCCACTGCTGCCCGAGCTTTACCTATGTGTGCAATCATATCGTGGTTGGCTTGTTTGAGGGCTATGACCTTCATGGTTGCATCAAACAAACTCTGAATATCATTGGCAAAGATTTCCCAGGCCTTTTTCCAAAAAGAGCAGCATGTTTTGAACAATCTGAGAATCTCCAACACATCTGCCTCAACTGACTGCCATAAGACAGCACAGAGCTGATAATCTAACTTTTCCCACTCAAGTCTTTTATCATCCGGAACTGCCTCAGCATCTTTTTCAAGATGGTCATGATGCCTTTGCCCAAGGAACCACAGTTCTACTGAAGCAGACCAGGATAAGTAATTTTTCCAATTGAGCTTTGCTGTTGTGATTGTGGGGGTTCCAGAAAAAGAAAGCACTGGGCCAGAAGAGGTCATTTTCGCTCACGGATCAAAGAAACACTAAAGAAGAGAAGAGGAAGGCACAAGATCAGCCAACGAGGTGCCGAAACTGAAATTTGATGACTGATATGGACTCAGGAGAGTCCGACGAGCCAACCGGCACAGGACGCGCGTGATTCCGGCCACGGGAAGGCGACGCGTGGTGGTCATGCACCAGTGTTTGGCGTGAACATGAACGGCGCGTGGAGAGGTTTCCGGTCAGGCGACCAGTTGGGTTAGGTTGCGCTCTTCGAGGCACACCAAACCCTGCAATTTTCGGCCGAAAATGATGGCCGGAGTGAAGACGGCCGGTGGCGGATACGACCCGCTCTGATACCAACTTGAAGCTTTGAATACGTGAGGAAGGAAACTTTTCACTCACTTGCTTAGTTTTATTTCATTCAAATAACATATATATATACAAATAGGAGAGAGACAACTTGACAAGCTTTGACAAGACAATACACACTGCTGTCTTCTACAACTAGATAAAATAGGGAAATCTACTCTAAAGATACATCTAATAATACCCATAATTATAACACCTTCCAACTCACCAAGCAGCCACCAAGGGTGTAAGCATACCTGTTAATGACCTTCTCTTGACAAGATCAGCAGCAAAATCTGCATCAAAATAGCCAGTGAGACAACAATCTGAGTGAGATCCATAGATCAAACCTACATCTGCAGTCCCTTTTAGATATCTGAAAATTCTCTTCACAACCTTCCAATGTTCCTTCTGAGGTTGGTTTAAGAACCTACTAACCATGCTAACAGCATATGCAAGGTCAGGTCTGGTGCAGACCATGGCATACATGAGACTGCCAACAACACTTGAGTATGGAACCTTTGACATGTAGTCTTGATCAGCTTGAGCTTGAACCTTTATCACAGCAGACAACTTCTCTTTTTTTGAAAGGGGAGTGCTGATAGGTTTAGAGTCAGTCATTCCAAACCTCACAAGTATCTTCTGAATGTAATCCTTTTGAGACAAAAATAGCCTTTTTTGAGTTCTGTCCTTATAGATTTCCATTCCTAAGATTTTCTTCGCAGCCCCTAGATCTTTCATATCAAATTCACCATTCAGGAGAATCTTCAGATTTTGTATATCACACATGCTTTTTGCTGCAATAAGCATGTCATCTACATAGAGTAGAAGATAAATCATTGATCCATCCTCCACCTTGTTGTGATAAACACAGCAGTCATAGAGACTTCTCTTAAATCCTTGGCTGGTGATAAAGCTGTCAAACCTCATGTACCATTGCCTTGGAGATTGTTTCAACCCATACAAGGACCTCTATAGTTGACAAACATACCTTTCTTTTCCTTGAACTTCAAAACCTTCAGGCTGTTTCATTAGAATATTTTCTTCCAATCTTCCATGGAGAAAAGCAGTCTTGACATCAAGTTGTTCAAGTTCCAGATCTTGGTTTGCCACTATAGCAAGCAAAACCCTGATGGATGTATGTCTAACCACAGGAGAAAAAATTTCGTTGAAATCTACTCCTTCTTTCTGGCTGAATCCCTTGGCAACTAACCTAGCCTTGTATCTTATCCCTTCCTTTTCTGAAAGACCAGGTTTCGTCTTGTATATCCACTTGCAGCCTACCACATGTCTTCCTTTAGGTAGTTCAACAAGTTTCCAGGTCTGATTCTTATATAAAGATTCCATTTCCTCTTTCATAGCTAACAACCAATTTTCAGCTTCAGGATGATTGATAGCTTCTTGGTAAGTGGCTGGTTCATTTGAATCTATGTCTTCAGCTGCATGTAATGCATAGGCAGTCATGTCTTGAAAACCATATCTTTCAGGAGGTTTAGTGACCCTTTTTGGTCTCTGATTGATTTCAGAATTGAGCTGTGGAGGATCAGGTTCAGCAACCAATTATGACTCATTTGCACTGAAATCTTCTAATTTCTCACCTTCTTGAAGAACCTCAGGAGATGTTTCGGAATGACCCCCTTTTTATGAGTCTTTGGCTGTAGATTCTACATCCTTTTCTTGAGGAGAGTGGCAGCTCTGTGTTCCAACAATTGGAACCTCAAGCTTGGGATGAAACAGATGTGATTCATCAAAAATTACATCTCTGCTGAGTAGAACTTTCTTTTCGGATGGTGACTAGATCCTATAGCCTTTCACCCCATCACCATAACCCATGAACAGACCCTTTCTTGATCTAGGTACCAGTTTTCCTTCATTGACATGATAATAAGCATTGCAGCCAAATACTCTTAGGTTTGAGTAGTTTGCTGTTTTGCCATTCCAGATTTCAATAGGAGTTTTAAGTCCTATAGCAGTAGAGGGTGTTCTATTGATTAGAAAACAAGCTGTATTGATAGCTTCTCCCCAAAAACTTCTGTTGAGACCAACATTAGACAATAGACATCTTGTTCTTTCCAGGAGTGTTCTGTTCATTCTTTCAGCAACTCCATTTTGCTGAGGAGTGTTCCTAACAGTAAGCTGTCTAGCAATCCCTTCATCTCTGCAGAATTTGTTAAATTCTGTTGAGCAAAACTCCAAGCCATTATCAGTTCTGAGTCTTTTAACTTTCCTTTCAGTTTGTTTTTCAATCAGTGTCTTCCATTCTTTGAAGCATTTGAAAGCTTGACTCTTTTGACTCATGATGTAGATCCATGTCATCCTTGAGTAGTCATCAATTATGGATAGAAAATACCTTCCACCACCTAGAGAAGGTACTCTTGCAGGCCCCTAACAGTCAGCATGAATGTAATTAAGAGTTCCTTTGGTGGTGTGAATTGCTTTAGGAAATTTAATCCTATGTTGTTTGCCGAAAACACACTGCACACAGAATTTCAGTTCATCCAGTTTCTGATTTCCCAACAACTGCTGTTTTTGAAGTATCATCATACCTTTTTCACTCATATGACCTAGCCTCATGTGCCACAATTGAGTTAAGTCAGGTATGCTCTTATTGGATCTTGATGCAACAGCTACTAGACCATCATCAATACATGTTGTACCTTGAAGTATATAGAGATTACCCCTCTTTATACCCTTCATCACCATTGTAGAGCCTTTCTGAATTTTCATGACCCCATTTTCAGTGCTGCATTTGAACCCTTTCCATCCATAATACCTATGGAGATTAGATTCTTCTTCAGCTCTGGAACATGCCTAACTTCAGTGAGTGTTCGGATAATTCCATCATGCATCTTGATTTTTATTGTACCAATTCCAATTGTCTTGCATGAGACATCATTTCCCATGAAGACATTTCCACCCAATTTCTCTTCATAAGTGTCAAACCAAGTTTTGTTAGGACACATATGAAAGGAACAACCAGAGTCTAATATCACTGATTTTCAGAATGTTGGTGATGATCAACAACTGAGAGAACAAGCTCATTTTCAGATGTGGAACCTTCCTTGGCAACAACAGCAGATGGTTTGCCCTTTTTCTTGGGACAATCTTTCTTCCAATGACCTGGCTCCTTGCAGTAATTACAAATATCCTTTGGATTGACACGAGTCTTCTTCTTTCCTTTAAACACCTTTTTCTTGATGTTCTTGTTCGAGTTAGAGGCAACAAGACCAGATCCATTTGATTCTTCAGAATTTCCAGGTGCTTTAGATCGAAGTTCCCTTGAGTATAAGCTGGATTTCACCTCCTCCATGGTGACACATTCCTTACCAACACTAAGAGAATTGACAAAGCTTTCATATGATGGTGGTAGAGAGGCTAACAGAATCATGGCAGCATCTTCATCCTCTATCTTAACATCTATATCTCTTAATTCCATCAAAATAGAATTCAATTCATCAAGATGATCTTTAAGAGATGTACCTTCTTTCATGTGTAAACCAAATAGACGCCTCTTCAAGAAGAGTTTGTTGCATATTGACTTAGTCATATACAGCTTTTCCAACTTGAGCCATAATCCACTTGCAGTTTCTTCATTTGCAACTTCATATAAAACTTCATCAGACAAGGAAAGCAAGATTAGTGAGTGAGCCTTTTCTTCTTGTTCTGCATGTTCTTCAGTCTTTGAAATAGAGGCCTTTTCTTTTGATTCAGAAGCCACTTCTTTCTTCACAGATGCAGAAGCAACAGGAGCCCACACACGTTGTTCCTTCAACAAAGCACGCATCTTCATGTGCCACAAATTGAAGTTGTTCTTTCCATTGAATTTCTCAATCCTGATTGTGTTTGACATGATTTCTTGAATGTTCTTAATCACAAAGAAGCATCGAAAGAACCAGAAACAAGACTCTCACAGCTTGATCGTTGTATTCAGACGAGAATCTTAAATTCCCTTGATCGCAACTAGAGCTCTGATACCAGTTTGTTATGGAAGTGATGAAGAACAAGCAAGAACAGCAGTAGAAAATGCACCAGACCAGAAATGTCATACACACCGAATTGTAGCAGAATTGAAAGAGAAAGAGAATGAGAAAGAACACACTCATGATTACGTGGTTTACCTTGAGAAAGGCGACATCCACAGGAGGGAAAAACAGAAAGCTTTTATTATGGTTGCAGTATACAAGTGGAAACTTATTCCTTTAAAATACAGGACATCCTTGCCTTATATAGGCTGAGGACAAAACAACAACAAATAAAATAACAGAATAATCTTCCATATGAATTTAGGTCATAGCCCAACAGTTGTTATTTTCTGAAAGATACTATTTTGCTTACCCCATAACGCAGAAATACTTCCACATAATTCTATTTCTAATAGAATTTTTTATATCCCGTAGCTTAGAGATTTGAAAAGTGGATTTGTTACCGTGGGTTACGAGTTTTCGCGAGGATTTATTACATTGAATTATGAGTTTGTCAATAATGCAGATCGACAAGTAGTAGTATTTATTTAATTAGATATTAGCATTTGGAAATTTGATTGTAAGTAATATTCCATTTATAAAATTAATTTTGACCAAAATTAAGAATGTTGAAAAAAAAATTGAAAACAAACTTTTATTAAAAATTTAGGACAGAATTCTCCAAGGAAAACATTTTTTTAAACCTTTAATCAAATGTGCTTTTACAAAGACACAATCACGTTTAGCTGAAAACGGTTCCTGATATCATTATCAAAATCTTCTATATTGTTTGAACGTAATGAATTTGGTATGTTCTAACACAATTCTTATGTTAACCTTCACATCTGGTAAAAAGAAAATGTTAACCTTCACCTGTACTTCTAACAACTTGTAAAAACTAAATACGCAATAACAAAATTATCTGCCTCACGTCAATTGCTCTTTTATAGTATTATTAAATTTTGGTTGTATAATTGTCACAAGTACTAGCTAGGACATGTAGAAAATCTAAGCCTTTAATTGGAATTAAGAAATTTTAGAAGGGGATTTTGAAATTTAGTTTTTATTCCTTAAACAAAAATTTCACTTGTTAAGGTCCTTTAATTTTTTAGAAATTCAGTTCTCTAAATAAAAGTTTGACTCATTAAGATCTCTTAACTTTTTTTTATTAAAGTTTTAATCCTAAAATTTAAAAAAAAAACTTAATTTTTAGTCCCTAAAATTTCATTAAATAAATAAACATAATGATTTCAAACTTTTATTCAGGGATTAAAAATTTAAATTTTTAAAAGTTTAAGAACTTTGACTGATTAAATAAAAATTTAAATACTAAAAATTTTAATAAAAAAATTGATCAACCTTGATCAATCAAACTTTTATTTAGGTGAATTTTGAAAAAGTTTAGGAAATGAAAATTTAGTTAACAAAAGAAAAACACTGGTGCCTCACTCATTAATTTGGATAGGAAAAAAAGAGAATAGACCCATTAAACTTTTTTTTCTCTCCGAAATTAGAAGGCTGAGAAAAAGACAAGTGTCGACTTGTTTATCTAGACTGATAAAATAACAATTCTATTAGATGTTTATGTTATATGAAATATATTATTAGAATTATTTTGCATATTACATATATACATGTAAATCTTTTTTTAATCTTCTCTTCAATCAAATACAAATTAAATTGTTTCACATCTTCTGATTTTCTCTCTTTTTTTTTATTCATTTTACTTATTCTTTTCGTTTTGTAGGGTCTTCTTACAACCAATAAAAAGGTAAATGTTTGAAAGGTGTTGCTTGGTGCACCCAGCATTATTACTGGTATACCCAATATTTTTTTAAAATACTAAAATTGTTCTAATGCTTTTTTTGCATTTGTGATGCGTATGCGTGAGAGTGGTTTGTAAATCTTACGGATAAAGTTGATCCGTATGTCTTTTAGGGATCAAGTTGATCCGTATGCGCTTAATATCAACATACGGATCAACTTGATCCGTAAAAGATTTACGGATCAACTTAAAGGTTTACGGATCAAGAACATTTCAATTTTTTCCCCTTAAATGCTGGTGCACCAACAATAATGCTAGGTGCACCTAGCAACACCCATATTTCAATTGCCTGTGAATTTTGGGTTATTACCGATTAGCACAAGAGAGAACAGAACTCCAAAATAGAGATTTGATCGAGCAGCATGCCCAATTGTTTTTTACTCTTAATTATATTTTGTTTATATAATAAATTAAGCCAAGAACAAGAAAAACATGTCTTTATATCTCAAGGTTAAAGTTGTATAACCCAAATGGTTGAGGTTTTCACTCACATGAATAAGAAAATGATTTATTTAATGAAAAAATTATATTTAATTTTTATTGTATATAAAATTTTCTTAGGCTATATTTACTAACACATGCTTTTTGTTACACGGGACAAAAAGACGTACAGGATTTTTTTTTATTGGAAATTGTTGATGATCTATAATACCCTGAGTATAATGTGCATGGGTCAGTATTCTACGCAATTGCATATAACAATTCAATAACTAATATATTTTTATTTGGATATACTAATACATGGTAGTCTAAATAGTAAGTGCCAAATATATATTTTGCTTGTTAATTTCTTTTTTGACAGCAGCTTGTTAAGTTTTTGTGCATCTTGTATTGGGCTTATATATTAAAGGAAGCAAATCGAAAATTAATAATTATGTACTTATTAATCATAGCATAGGAAACATGGGAAAGAAACTAAAACAAAAGGGATAAAACTGGGTGTTTCCAATTTTTTCTTTCTATTCCGTAGTTTTTTGTAACACTTATTTTTGTAACAATTTTTAAAACTTAATAGATTTTGGATGAAAATTGATTGTTAAGTAGTGTACAATTGTTTTATTAAACATATTTTAAAATTAAAAAATGGGAAGAAAATCAAACAGGTCTCAAAAAATTCAATTTCATTTTCATAAGTTGTGTGTAGCTGTATAATACTTAGGGGTGGAAATGAGACAAGTCAAGCCAAACTTTATTAGGTTTGAATTCGGCTTGAGTTGGATACGCAAGGCTTGAGCTTGACTCATTACCTGTCATAGGTTTTTTTTTTAAGGCATGACTTGGCTTAGGTAAAAGTCTGGCTTGGCCTATGAGCCTATTTAAAAGTCTGCTTAAAGACGTATTTGACCAATTAATTGTTTTAAAACCTAGTGAAATACTAACTAAAAAAAGAAACTTATAAAATTTTGTATAAGTAATGTACAAATCCAAAAATAATTGATAAACAAAATCATATTGAATTTAAGTTGTTAAAACACAAAGTATATAAAAAGAAAATGAAAAAAAACATAATATTAAAAAATATATGGATTAGAGATGATTTGTACTAATATAGCCAAATAAAAATATTTAAATTGTCTAAAAATGTCTTCACAAAACATTCTTTTCTTTGAAAGTATTAATCTGATTGTTTTATCCTTTTAACTTGAGTCTTTTTTTTTTTTTAAAAAATTTTCCACGTACAAGTGAACTCTCTAAGCACTTTATGTCACTTCATCCTATCATTCATAGTCTCATAAAAATGATATTAGATAATAGTTATTATTATTATTATTATTATTATTATTATTATTATTATTATTATTATTATTACTTAAACAAGCCGACTTGTCAAGTTTAAAAAGTTTTTTTTTATAGTTTGACTTTAACCTTTTATCTAAAAAACTTTTTTGAGCTTGACCTTCATAATAAATAAGTCAAGCCGAACCAAACCTTAAATAGACTGAGCCAAAGACGCGGCTCGACTCATTTTCATCCCTAATAACACTATATAACAAAGAGAGAATATAAAAAATAAAATAACCCAGACAGTGATACCTGTGAAAGTTTCACTCTTTAAGAAAGTACTTAAATGTGTAACATAAGTAGATTTAAAGAAGAGAGAAATATAAAATATAAATTAACTGAAAAATTAAAGAAAATTAGATTTCCACTCTTCAAATTAAATATTCATACTTATAATATATGAATAAAATTTGTTTCTTACTATACCTGTTAAGAAGAACTCATGTGATATCTGTCATAATATCAACCAATTGAAAAGCAATCAATTAACTAATCACGAAACAAAATAATCAAATGTCATAGATCGTTTAACGGCGTGTATAAATTGAGATTTGGCTTAAAGAGACAGCAAAAACAGTTTCTTAGATTAAGAATTAAGAATAAAAAAAACAAGAAAGAAAAAATAGTTTCTTAGATTAATGCCTTCATTCATAGAACCGTTTCAGACATCATTGTGTTTCCGCATCTCCTTGAGACTAATATCCTTTACCGTGCATGCATATAATTTTTGTTAGTTAAAAAAAAAATTACAGGAAAGAAAAACATTATACTATTATCTAAACATCCTATTATTTTTATGTATGTTAATTTGTAATTAAGTAGCAATATAAAATCATTTTTATGTCAGTGTATATAGTTCTTTTTCTCAAAATAAAAATAAAAAGTATTTTATGTTGTGATATTTTATTAAAATAAAAAATAGAAAATACATTTTTTCTTTCTTAATTAAAAAATAAAAAGGTTAATTATATGTTAGATTATATAATATATTCACATTTAATTAATTGTTCTAAAATAATTCCTATAATATTCAAACCATGATGAATTTTAATTATGCATTATGTACCCTTTACGGTATAATAGACAAATTTGTCCAATCAAATTATTTCCTATTTTGCTAATTTCAATGGCGATTACGTGTTTTATTTTTCCTTCTTTAAGTTTGTCTTTATTAAAAGATGGAAAATATTAATTTTTATAATAATTATTTAAAAAATTAAAATAAGTTTTAATGGTTTTTAATGAAATAACAATATAAAAAAGTTTAATGTCTATACACTTATAATTGTAAAATAAATTTACATAATCATCCGATCATAAATTATTATTTAAGTTACTTTAAAATAATTATTTTTAAACTTAAGAAATTTAATGTACATGATTAATTTTGATTAGATGACTGTTTTATACTATTGATGCATAATCTTTTTTTCTATAAAAATTTATATCAACCATAAATTAAAAAAGCAAATTGCTGGTGGTATCTATTTTCAACAATTTCTTATTTAGTTATATGGTGACAACTTTTATGTTGGAACATTTGAATCGTGACAATTTAATAATTTTTTAATAGTTGTTATCCTATGTTGTTGGTCATCCATAAAGAAAAATTAATAAATAAATAAGTATTAATTTAATGAAATTAATCTTATTATCGTTAATTTATTTTTTATTATTATAATATTATAAGAGATATAAGTAAAAAAAATAATTAATGTAATTAAAAAACAAAAATGATAGCAATTATTTTAGAATATTTTTTTATACAAGAATTATTATGGGACAAAGAGGTAGTACTATTTTTTTCCATATTTTTTTAGTAATGTTTTAATTTTTTAATTTTTCCTCAATATTTCAATAAAAAATTCTCAAAATCAACATATTTGATGTTTTAGAATTTTAAAATCTAATTAATTTATTTTTCTCAAATACATTCTTATTTAGCGTACTCACTAATAGTTTACTACTAGAAAAAAATATTTTTGACATCAATTATTTTAGATATTTAATATCAATTTTAAACTAATGTAGAAACGATCGTTGTTAAAAGTAGGTTATTTTTAACATCAGTTATAAAAATTAATATTGAAATCCATTATACAGCATCGATTCTACCCAAAATTTATGTGATATAATAGTAACAAATAGAAAAAATATAAATGACATTGTTTCTACCAAAATTGATGTTATGTACAACATCGGTTTTGGGGAGAACCGATGTTGTATGGTGCAAATATGCAAATTAAAAATAAAACCAATCTAGGCCAAAATCAAATCAATCCATATAGTATATATTATATTCAAATTATTATTAAAAAAATACTAATAAATACAATAATGTCAATACATAAATATCATCTATAATCTAAGATTTAGATAAGTCACATCTGCAAAATTTCTTAAACACTACTTAGTGCTTCATTTTTAACTCTTAGTAAACATCTTGTCCACTGAATGTGAATTGCCTTTATTGTCTCTGGTTTCAATGGTTTTGGATCAGTAAAATACTACATAGTATAATAAAACATAACTTAATTAGTGTAAATAAGAACAACTATAACAAATGAAATTAATTTTGAAGTAAACAATTATCATTTTCCAAATATCCTTGAAACCTCTTAGGACTATGGTTGACATCCAATGCATGACGTAATAGTTACACTCTGTGCTTCCTCTTTGCTTATTACACTAAATTTAATAAGATGTTCGAAGTTATCCCAAAATTTGTGTACAAAGTAACAAAATGTCATTTTGAAGAGATTAAGCGTTGTTCAAATGACTTACTTTAATTGGAATCAATTTAGTAGTTGCCTTGGATTTACTTCCATGATTATCGTTGAATCCTTTCAAAGCACTAGTTAAGAAAAACATGCATGTATATTGTACAATTTGATGTCAAATACTAATGATAAAAATAAATGTGTTACAAATCAAAGTTGATATGCTAACCATTCCTTTCAAGAAGTTGTCAGGCTTATTGTGCAAGGAACAAAACTAGGCAACAACATTGTCCTTGGGACATATAACCACCAATTGTCAATGTCCACTGCATTAGAACATTAAGTTATTATAATGCATACATTCTTTAAATTAATTGGTTCAATTTTACTTACCCATTCAAGTAGACTCCTAGGTAGACATCTCTTTGTGAATTCTGCATCCAATTCTTAATATAATCCTCAAATTCAAATTACAATTACCCATATCTCTATATGAATTGCAACTCAAGGAATCCATACACAAAGATATTCCTTTATCACAGACTTAATTAATTCATATGCCTATTGTTGTTAAATAAAGTAAATTATACATCAATTTAAAACAATTGATTTGGTAATTGACTGTAATTTAAATTACTTCCATAATCCATAATTGTATAACAACGATGTTCAGACATTGACCATCCTATGCTATTTCTCCAAGTTCTTCATGCTTTATGTACAAGGGGACATTATCATTGTACATCCCAAGCATAGTTGCACCCCATAGCACCTAAATAGGCTTGAGGAAAAGTTGCGGGATCATCGATGTCATCTGGTATATGGGACCATCGTCGGGTTTTGGCTTATCAACAAGCTTCATCAGTCCCTTTTGTACCTGTTTATCCTACATAGTTAATAAACATAAGTCAATGACAGTTAACACTTTATCTATAACAAATTATTTTTTAATAATAATAAAAACAACAAAAAGAAAATACCTTTTCTGAAAAAAGTTGTACAAGATGTATCGGTCAAGCAAGGAAGGTGTTAAGGGACTACCCCAATAACTAAATCTCTCCAGTGGGTACAGGGACGCTAGCATAAGCAACTCAAACTTCCTCAACACCCACTTTCACTAGATCATTGCCCAGACGGACATGGTGCACAATTATCAATCCTTTATAAACTCCTCCAAGGACAACCAAGTGGGGAGGATTGTCATCAACATACAACATGGCTTCCCTTTGAGCTGACATGGGCACCGAAAGGAGCTACCTCAGGCTCAACAAAAGGTACGATTCCCTGGGATTGCATTTGGTTGAAGGACAACATTAGTTGTCTCGTCACTTTTTCAATGATTGACTGCTCCAGCTCGTTCCTGATATTCTATGTCAGCTTATCCTTAATATTTTGTTTGAGTCGATCAAGCTCTTTTAGGTTGATCAACGTAGATGTGGTGGACCCTATTGAAGCTGGTCCAAAGTATTGCCTGATCATCACACCAACTCCAATAGCACGGACACGGTCAGGGTACTCTGGTCACTCAATGGCAGCAATCAATACATCCTGACATCAATGGGATACAAAGCTACCCTGTGGGGACTACTCTTCCAGGGAATCATGTAATAAAAAAAATATGACATTGTTTATGGACTATTGTTGTGATTATATATAGAGACAATTGAAACTAAAAATTAACTTGTTATCCTATTAGCAATTTGGCGTGCTGCCTTAGCTGTCATTTGACTCGATTTTTTTGTGCGAGCCATTTTTCACTTCATGTGTTGTCTAATGGGAGATGGTAGATCAACGACTATTTCAGTGCTCCCGGATTGGGCAGCCTGCTCTAATTGTTTCTTTTGTTTTTTCTCCATTAGCTTTTGTTCAAAAAAATCATAACCCCCACGAGACAACACGTGAGGAGCAGTGTTTTATTTTTGGATGGATTGCGCCTTCTTTCTAAAATGTTGTGAGAAATAGACAGTATATAAAAAAAAATGCTTAAATCAATTGTAAATGTCAATTTCAAAAAGTTGAAGGACCACAACTAACCTCCCATGAAGGGTCTCTACGACTTTGACAAAATTGGTTTCACTTCTCTTTGCTACATTCATACTTCTCATATACTTTGTCATTGTTGTCCTCCTTGCTTTCTGCTAGAGCCTATTTGGAGGTCAAATAAGACTTAAATTGCCTCTAGTGCTCTCCTACAATCTGCAGGATTTTCTTCTTCGTCCTTTTCCTGGACACTTTAGGAATATCAAATTCAGCCTCAAATATAAAATGAATTGAAAAATTCAGTGAATAACAAAAATGTGTTGGTTTAATATATCTAATTACCATAACATACAAGTTTTACTTGAAATATCTGAATGTCCTCCCAAATTAAATCCTTCTGAGCTGCAGGAACCTGCTTCTAGTTAACATATGTAACATTCACCTTGTCTCAAGCAATGAATCCCAAATAGGTTCTTAATTTCTTTTTGTGTGGACCATCAACTTTCCTAGTGGTAGGATCCACATGAACCAGTGGCCTCTTCACCCCTACGGGTCTGGAAAACAAATGATATGAGCCGTGTGACTTTTCTAGTCCTCTTCAATGTAGATGATGAAGGTGCTGACTTAAGAACAAGGAAGCTTGATGGTGTAGCCATGTGCCTGTTAAAAAAACATTAGTTAAAGTCAACTCAAAAGTACAGTAAGTTATGTGATTGTAAATATGGAAACAAGTATATATAAAAAGTGATTACATTATATTATGTTAATTAATTCTCCTACATCATGATCATTTTGATTTGCATGGACGTCGTTAACTTCTTCTTCTCCATTGATGTTAGGCATGTGTGTGGAGAAAGGAGTGTGACAAGTATCAATGGTTGAATCGTCATCTTCAAGATTAACACCAATGATTTTTCTGTGTAGAACCACTGACCACCTTTCACCACAAGGATCTTGAACATAAAACACTTCTTTAGCTTGTTCTACCATGATGAAAGGCTTATTCTGATAAGCTAGCTTCTTTAGATCTACCAAAGTAAATCCAAAATCATTGGTCCACACACCGATATTACTATCATCCCACTTACACTTAAAAAAAAACACACACACACACACAATGAATTTAACATAATTAAGCTCCAAGATTTCTTCAATGACTCCAAAGTAAGACATGAACACTCAACAAGGATTGTCATCATTTACAGTAGCAAAGTTTTGGGATTCAGTCTTAAGACTAACCCCATTGTTTTGCACTATACTCTTGTCATCTTGTGATTTGGTGTAGAACGAATAGTTGTTGATATCGTATCCCCACCAAGTTCTAACATTTCTTTTAGGCTCATCCGCTAACTTCCTTAACATTTCAAAAGCATTATCGTCACCAAAGATTGTATCTTTAAACCAAGTTAGGAAAGTCTTGTTATGCTCTTTCAACATCTTATTCTTGGTAATTTTTGGGTTAATTTCCTTGATTAAGGCTTCGTGATGAAGTATGTATGGCACAACTTCATTACCGTTATTTAATATATACAAATGAGCTTGTTTCAATTCCTCTAGACCCAGAGTTATAACATGCAACCCTCGTAAACCCTTACCTCCCAGTCTCTCGTCATGTCAAGACTCATGAAACCCAACAGGTTTTGCCTTTTCAATGTACTTAGAATAAAACTCAATAGCTTATTTTGCAATGTATTTTTCAACAATGGATGCTTCAGGATGATGTAGATTCTTTGTATACCATTTTCAATGATTAAGTGAACCATGCTGTTAAAAAATGAAGGAGGAAAATACATCCTAACTGACACAAGATAATAACAACGTCATTTTCCAATTCATATAACTTTAGAAAGTCAATGACTTTGCTACATATAACATTGAAGAAAGAGCAAAGGCGAGTTATGGCATGCCTGACTTTGTTAGGCAAGATGTCTTGTATCGCCACAACTAAGAGTTGTTGCATCAAAATGTGACAATCATGAGACTTTAAGGCAACTCATTTTAGATCTTTCACTTGCACAAGTCTCTTAATATTTGAATAGTATCCCTATGACACTTTTACACGCCGCAGACAATGACAAAAACTTGTCTTCTCATTTCTTGACAAAGTATGACATGCTAGAGGCAAGTATATTTTCTTACCATCAGACCTTGGATGTAATTGGTCACTTATACCCATCCCAGCTAGATCTTGACGAGTATTCAAACCATTATTTTTCTTGCCTTGAATGTTAAGAAATGTACTGATGACACTATCACACATTTTTCTAGACATGCATAACATCTAGATCGGACTAGTATGGAAAATCAAAGAATATCAATCTCTTCTTCCATATGCAAGTTTTACTTGTCAGCTTCTTTTAGGTCTTTTCAAATATAGTATTGATGTCCTCAACCCACTCAAGAACCTGTTGACCAATTAAGGGTATCGGCGCAATTTCATGCTTTTGACTTCTATTAAAAGCTTTTTTCAATTGTTGGTAAGGGTGATAAGGTTTCAAAAAACATTGATGCCGAGTGTACATTATTTTTCTTCCATGTTTCAGTTGTACGTAGCTCGTGTCTTCTTCACATATAGGACATGCACGATGACCCTTAACATTGTATCCACTCAAATTCCCATATTTTGGAAAGTCATTAATGGTACAAAATACCATTGCACAAAACTTGAATGTCTCATTTTGATTCCCATTAAACACATCAACCCCCTTGTCCCATGACTTTCTCAAGTCTTCAATCAAGGGACTTAGATAGATATTGATGTCATTTCTTGGTTGTCTTGGCCTCGATATTATCATAGACAACATCATGTATTTTCGTTCCATGCAAAACCAAGGAGGCAAGTTGTAAATTACTAGCAAAACAAGCCACAGACTGTGCTTAGTGCTTCAACAGCCAAAGGGGTTCATTCCATTAGTGGCAAGTCCAAGCCTAAGATTTCTTGTCTCTTTCCCGAAATCTGGATACAAATGATTAATCTTCTTCCATTGGAAAGAATCAACTGGATGGCGGAGGATTTCATCCCAATTTCTTCCATTTGCATGCCATGTAAGGTCTTTTGCATCATCTTCATTAGAAAATGAACACTTAAACCTTAGAATGATAAGAAGATACCATAACACCTTCGCTAGGGGGCCTTTCTTTATGCTTTCATCACTGTTACACTCGTTATCATCCTTCACTTTGTACCGTGATACCCCACAGTTAGGGTATTTATGCATTTCTTCAAACTCATCTCTGTACAATATGCAATCATTAAGACATGTATGAATTTTATGATACTCCATACCCGTTGGACACAATATTTGTATAGTATGCAATCATTGAGACATCGAAATGGCAAAACAAGCATTTTGTCTCAGCTTAATTCTCAAGGCCAAATTAGCAATGTGGTTGGCCACTGCTTTAGTGGGAGAGGATGGGGCTTTTTATTCTTTGGAGATCAACTCATTCCATAGTCTGGAGTTGTTTGGACACCCATATTGCAGAGTTCCTCTTTCTCGATGTAAATGTTAAAATACATTATTTGTTTCCTTACGAGACATTGCTACTCATGAAAATTGAGAACTTACACATTGTCTTTGTTTCAGAAAACACTACAAAACAAGTTCAACAAACATATTTTTCAATGGGAAGGATACTTCTGTGAAGGGTCTTGAACTTACCTTTGATAGTGGGAGCTCCTAAACATACTTCAATTTCCATGCTCATAAAGTTCTTGTTGATCTAGTCAGATATGGAATCCAAGGACCCTTGTTATTGTATTGTTGGGCTTATGATAATTAATCATCTCCCATCCTCAATTAGTAATCCTTGATTTGTGATTCAGATAATGAATGATATAAAGGGGAAGCCTTTGAGTAGAGCAACCGAGGATCCATCAGTACCAATTTGTTGGAAGGGTACACAGACTTTCAAATCTCTACATGATGTCACTAGCAATTTTAAGCCCCTAGAGCTTCACAAAATCAAAGAATTCGTTGTTTCAAGTACCACCAAAAGTTTATCTCTAATTGTCACTGTGAGAACCTTCTAAGACTATGAATCTATGAGCTACGTATCTCATCCTCTTTAATGAAAAGAACAAAAGAAATTATGTGTCTATTATCTAACATGCTGCCCTTTTCCAGAAACATGGCAATGTCTGCTTGGGGATTCTAGATGGCACTGAAATTGGACTAGGAAACACTAACATAATTGGAGCTGAGCTTTATCATATATCAATAAAAATATAGAATACAAGGAAATCTTATTTTTCTTTCTCTTTTTTAATTTGATAATTTGATTGTAATGCATTTTGTTTTGCTCTTGATAGATATCTCTTTACAATATAAGTTAGTGATTTATGACAACGAGAAACAACAGATTAAGGTGGATGAGCTTATTATGAAATTCCAGATGAGTTATGAAATTTCGAGTATAATGAATATAGTCAATATACAAGGCTTAACTTGACACCGATTAAGGTGGAATACATGGTATTACACTAAAACACGAATTCCACTCTTTGTAATTTTTCGATGGTTGAGTGGGGCAACACTAACATGGGGTCACGCCAATAAATGAGCTGAAAATTATTTTATTTTTGAGAGGTAATGGTGTCAAAATGGTTCTTGTATACTATGCTCGTTCATAGTTGATTAAAGATGCATTTATATTTGCTTCATATAAACTGGTTAGATAGAGGATTTGATGAAGCATAACCATATAATCTCTGTAACCAATCAAACTAAATGTTTCTAAAAGTTATTTCTTAAGTGGACTTGAGGAAGGAACAAGTATATAGTAAATTCTTCTACTTGAAAATAAAAAGGGAAAATTTTAGGCTTTTCCCAGATCCTTTTAGTTTTTAGATTTTGTGAGGGATAAAAATATACTACCATGAAGCTTTGAACAACAAATCATGGACTTGTTCTCTTTGGCCTTACCAAAAGTAAGTTGCTCCCAAATCACTACTCAAGCTATATGATATTCAAGTTCATGCACCATTCATATAGTCTTGTGAACCTTTCCAACTTAGCTTTCATTATGGTCTTTAAGATGTTTAATATTGCTAAAGACATAATTAATTCTGCATCGTTAGTAAACTCTAATAACTGTGAGGCAGAATCACTATTTATTTTAATTTTATCATCAGAACCACTATTTCTACTGGATGCTTAGTTGGTAGTGAATAATTTGTTAGATAAATTGCATATAACTTACAAAGTTTTAAGTCTTGATTAACAGGTAATAAGCTTCCACTGTCCTCTTTGCTTAGATCATTATTACGATCACAATATTTACAAATATCTATATGTTCCAATGAAAAACAGACAACAATTATATTATTATTATTATTCTAAAATAAAATTTTGGTTTTTTTATCTAGATTTCAGTTTCGTCCTTTATATTTTAAAAAGTTTCATTTTGTGCTATTAAAGTTTTTCTAGTAGACCATATTAATCTTTAGGACAAATCCCAAAGGTCCACAAAGATGAGTTATGTTAAGGATCTTATCTTTAACACTTTATGCTTGAAGAAAAGATGTAAGTGATGAGTTTAGTTATACAACACAAGTTGGCCAACAAAATGGACCTACCCTACCAGGATAAGTCCCCAAACCAGACTAAAGAAGTTTGCACCTCTCTTATTGCTTTCTCTTTCCAGCCTCGTCTCATCAAAGACTACACAGTTGTACAATTAAGTCTACACTTCAAAGAAAGTGGTTACTTACCCGAAATCCCCACTTATATATATGCCCATTACTCACACCACGTTCCATAGCTAGTCATGGGAAAACATCGCGGGGTTTTAACAGAAATATTTCTACCTAATAATTGAGAAACTTTATCTTTAGACTCCGTCATTATTAACCAAAAATAAAAACAAATGAAAAATACAATTGAGTCAAGCAGGATTATCTCCTATAAAAGATGAATCCAGTCATATAGAAATAAAGAGAAATTTATAAAAATGTTTATCATTGTGTCGCAACATAGGTCACGACGGGATGACAAAAAACAAAAGATTAAAAGAGGTCTTCCAAAAAGGAAAATTGGAGAAGTTGTCATTAATGTTTATTTAAGGAAAACGTTGGAAAAATAAAAAAATATAAGGAATGGTCTACGGTTTGAAAAAAAAGATTCAAGGATCATTTACACGCAAGAAAGGTGTTGACACCCCATGCGCTCGTCATGAAGACGACAACCTTTAATCAAGTGTGCTAAAAATAAAGTGACTTTTTAATTTTTTATTTTCCCTTGAGAACATGAGTTATGTTTGTTATTTTTTTTGTTTATTAGAAAAAGAAAGAGAATTTTTATTTTTTAGAAAAAAAGGAAATTTATGTTTTTTTTAGATTTTTAGGTTGATAAGGGATTTGCCCTCGCTCCTATGTATCCTCAAGTGCAATGAAAAAATCAGACTTATGCAACTCTTTGGGTAGAAAACAATTTATTTTTTGGGTTGATTTTATTTTGTTTTGAAAGATTTGTTTTAATTGCATGACAAAGAGTCATTAAGGCGTTGGACCTTAAAACAACATTGAATTTTAAGAAAACAACTAAGAGAATTGCTTAAGGCATTGGACCTTGAAGCGATCTCGAGTAATGTGCAAATTTTGTGGAGAAAAAAAAGGAGAATTGAGTGATTATTTGTTTGTGTAGAAAAGGGAGAATCTCAAGTATACTTTGTAAAGTCAAGCAAGTCAGAGATCTAGTATGGTTTTCATGGAATTTTACTCACACGTTATTAAAACATTACTAAGCAAGTCGGAGATCCAACATGGACTGCACAAAATGTGAAAAAAAAAGACTTCTGGTTTGTGGTAAACTTTGCGAAGTCAAACAAGTCGGAGACCCAACATGACATTCGCTAAATTTACCCACATGTTTATTAAAACACCACCAAGCAAGTCAGAGACCTAGCATGGAGTGCACAAAATATAAGTGTGTACTAATGAGTACTAACATAGAATTTCAATATGATTAATGTAGCGTTAAGTAACCAATAGACGAGACACACACAAATAAATAGAATAAGAATAGAAAAAGATAGAATAGAAGCGGGGAATACAATTAGTAATTAAGAGTACGGGTTTAAAACATTTGGGAAATAAATAAGTGATAAAATATTTACAATACACTATGAACTAACCAGGCAATGATAAACAAGAAAAAAAAGAATAATAAAGCCAAACCAGAAAAATGGAGTAAATAATAGTTTTGATTTCATTTGGGCTATGCCCAAAAGGAGTGGGGTATGCATGTAAATGGAGGTGTGACTAGTGGTATTTACTTTATGTACACTTATTTTTTGAAAAAAATGGGTTAGGCCCAAAATGAAAGAGAAATCCGTATATGTGAAAAAGGTGGTATTAATAGTAATTTTTATTTTTGTTTTCATTTTTTGATTTTTTTCATTTTTTTTCTTAATTTTTTTTTTGCTTTTTATTATATATGAAAAAGATGGAAACCAAATATTTACAAAAAAAAAAAAATTTCTAAAAGTCTCACCAGCGATCAAAGGTTCACTAACGAGTTAAAGTGAATGAAGCAGGAGACCAAAAGAAAGAGGAGAAAGGAGGGGAGGAAGAGTGAAGGAAAGAAAAAAAAAAGAGAAAGAAAGAAAGAAATGAGATGAAAGGAATAAGTGGATACCTAGAGGTCCTTCCCCCTTTCTCGACTGTAGTGACAAACAATACGATGCAGTGAGCTTCTTTTGGCTCCTCAGAATTCATCTCTCTTCTTCTTATTTTCTGTGTGTTCTCTATGTGTTTTTGTGTAATTCTTTTCTTCTATGTAATTGTGTGTGTTTGTAATGCTCAGACCTCATCCTTTTATAGTGTTTATTCTCTTTTTGTCTTTTATGATTCTTTCCTTTTTTTATTATTTTTTTCTGTTTTAGTTTTGCTCTTTCTTTTCTTTCTTTTTTTGTTTTTTTTCCTTATTTTCTTTCTTTCCTTTGTTTCTTTTGTTTTTTTTTGTTTTCTTTCTTCCTTCTTTTTTTGTTCTTTTGAAAGATCATAACTGAGGACTTTGAATCTATGAAACCTAAAAGCAAAGGACATTGAGTCCTATGAAACTAAAAACGGAGAACGTTGACTTCTATGAAACAAAAGACAAAGGAAGTTGAGTCATATGAAATTAAAAACAGAGGATGTTGAGTCCCATGAAACTAAAAAGGAAGATATTGAGTCCTGTGAAACTAAAAAGGAGGAGGTTGAGTCCTATGAAACTAAAAAGGAGGACGTTTAGTACTATGAAACTAAAAATAGAGGGCGTTGAGTTCTACTAAACTAACAAATGACGTTGACTCCTATGAAACCAAAAGGGAGGACGTTAAGTCCTATGAAACTAAAAGGGAGGACGTTAAGTCTTATGTAAAAAGGATGACGTTGAGTCCTATGAAACTAAAAAAGAGGACATTGAATCCTATGAAACTAAAAAGAAGACGTTGAGTTCTATCAAACTAAAAATGAAGGAGGTTGAGTTCTATGAAACTAAAAGGGAGGACGTTGAGTCCTTTGAAAGTAAAAATGAGGATGTTGAGTCCTATGAAACTAGAAAGGAAGACGTTGAGTCCTATGAAACTAAAAATAGAGGACTTGAGTCCTATGAAACATAAACCAGAGAACATTGAGTCCTATGAAAGTAAAAAAGAAGACATTGAGTCCTATGAACGTAAAAAGGAGGACGCTGAGTCCTATGAAAGTAAAAATGGAGGATGTTAAGTCCTATGAAAGTAAAAATGGAGAACGTTGAGTCCTATGAAATTAAAAACAAAGGATTTTGAGTCCTATGAAACATAAGCAGAGAACATTGAATCCTATGAAAGTAAAAAGGAGGACATTGAGTTCTATGAAAGTAAAAAGAAGGACGTTTGAGTCCTATGAAACTAGAAAGGAGGGCGTTGAGTCCTATGAAAATAAAAACAGAGGACGTTAAGTTCTATGAAACATAAATCAGAAGAGGTTGAGTCCTGTGAAAGTAAAAAGGAGGACATTGAGTCCTACGAAAGTAAAAAGGAGTACGCTGAGTTCTATGAAACTAAAAAGAAGGACGTTGAGTCCTATGAAACTAAAAAGGAGGACGTCGAGTCCTATGAAAGTAAAAACAAAGGACATTGAGTCCTATGAAATAAAAAACAAAGGACGTTGAGTCTTATGAAACATAAGCAGAGGACGTTGAGTCCTATTAAAGTAAAAAGGAGGACATTGAGTCCTATGAAACTAAAAAGGAGGACATTGAGTTCTATGAAAGTAAAAAAAGGACGTTGAGTTCTATGAAACGGAAAAAAAAGGATGTTGAGTCCTATGACATTAAAAACCAAAGACGTTGAGTCCTATGAAACATAAAGCAGAGAACATTGAGTCTTAGGAAACTAAAGATAGAGGACATTGAGTCCTATGAACATGCCAACATGTACTGGTACATAGAGGCTCAAACTTGTAAAAAGGCAAGAGGTTAACTCTTTAAAAGGGTCATTCATTCCAAACTCAAATTGGATAACACTGGATCTCGATAACCGGCATATAGAGAAGACTATGCACTTAAAGACTGATATGAAGCATATGAGTTTTGGAATGCATTATGATGAATGAAAAGAGGCATGCAAACTTTGCAGTGAATGCAGGCTTTGTACCCAGCAATGCAATGCAAAATGTTTTGAGTCATGAAAATTGTGCAATGCTTATGTCATTCTTTATCTCTTGTTATACTTTTCTGGGTTTCTTTTTTTATAAACATAGATTAACTGTCTCTTTCTAAAAGATATGATGATTCATCCAACCTCATCCTGCCTTTTGTAGATCTCTTTGGAGACTCGCTCAGAAAGTATATTTTGTTTGATTCAATTGCTTGGCCATTTTGGATAATGGCAGTTGAGCTATTTGACATTTAATCAATCAACCGAAATATTGATTCCAAGGTTTGTCCCTTTCTTTTTGTTTAAAACTTTGATAAGTCTGCACAACAAGGAAATATAAGGTTGCGGGACCGGCCGCATGAACCATTAATGACAATGGATTGCTACTCTTTCGTATATGACCAAGTGAAACTTTCCTGATTTAAGATCATAGAGGGATGCCATGGGTCCATCGATCTCGTTGAAGCTTGATGATATGGGCTGATCTTGAAAGAATTTATGTAACAAAGGATGCTCTTGGATTCGAAAGGAACCCCAATGCCTATGTTGGATGTACCCTACTATCACAATTGCCTTTGAGCATCTTTCACGAGCTCATAATCGAATGAGTTTTTTTCTCAAATGCGCAAGTGCAAACCTTGAGACCCTTTTTTTACAATCATATGTTTATGTGTGTATTCCATTCCAGAATTTAAACTCAAGCAAAATTAGTCCTTTTTTGATCCACATGAGCTTTATTGGGCTTGTAACATGGCTAGGGGTTAAGAGGGCTATCAAATAAAAGTTCAGAGATGCTCAAAAAGTGTTTAAGGGTTACATAGAGTAAGAACCTTGAGTGCCTTGCTCGCACTGTTATTCATTTCAACTTTTTGGACTGGGCTCTACTCCATTTGTCTTATACATTGACCATCATTGCACTTTTGGTCCTCCCATGTGAAATTTGGAAACTTTTTTCTCTTGTTAATTCACTTGCCTTTGGCGGAATTTTTTTTAACATCATTGGGGCCCAGCCTTATGCATACGTTGCTTGCATAGCTTTTCCTGTCAGTTTGGTGGTGGTTCCTACTCTAGTTTTTTTGTTTTTGTTTATGCATACATATATATTATTTTTTTAAAAAGAAAACAAGTATACTTTGGCTTGGAGTGGCTAACAAAGGATAAATTAGTGTTTTAGATGAAGAAACACGATCATGTATCATTTCAAATCTTGAATGGAGACTCTTACAGTTTGAATTTTCAGATAGAACCTCTAATAAACATGCTCCTAATTGTTTTCTTCTTCTTCTTTTTTTTTTATATATATATACCCTAAATTTTGCCTAGGCTACCCTTTTCGGGTTTTCAACCTACTGGGTGAGTACTTCTTATTTACCCTTAGGTTCACTTGAAGCTCGTGCATGGTTCCTGCCATTGCCCCAATGTAGGGTTTAGAGGTGTCTGCTACTAACGTTTGTCGCACCTTTGTAGTAAGAAGAAATGAAAGAAACTATGCAGGTTCTCGAAAGAGAATTTTCATAGATGAGAAATATTAAAAAAAATTTCGTTGACAGATTAAACCAAATGGCTTTCACTCTTAAATTTTTTTAAGAAAGATAAGATGAGGTTGCATGCATTTTTGTATTTAGTATTTATTAATTTGAAACACAGTCAATCAAATGTTTATTCATTTTTACTCATTGCTTACGACACCCCCACCAAACGTGTAGAACATACAATTTTTGATCGGGCAGACTTGGAAATCAACTCTAGAGTGCAGGTCACATGTGCAAACAAACCAACGACGTACATGCATATTCCAATGAAAGTTAAATCGTGAGAAAATGAGAGATGATGGCATCAAATTCATCAATATTATTAGCGTTGCGATAAGATCGATATGAAAATCCTAATGCGTCCCTGGAATTTCCAACAACGAACCTTTAAACTGCCCCAAGCATCAAGCATAGTATCGCTTGACATCATCAAAATTCATAGACGAAGGAAAATCTTCACCATCCATGTTTGTGAGTATCAATGCTCCATCCTAGAAAGCCTTCTTCAACACTAAAGGTCCTTCATAGTTTAGGGCCCATTTCCCTCGGAGATCTTTCTGAACATGTGACACCTTCTAAACAAGGTCTCCCTTATTGAATTTACACAAGCACACCCTTTTGTCAAAAGCGTTCTTCACTCTTGTTTACTGCCCATGACTCATAGTATCCAAGGTCAAAACACATATGCCCATTCCACTTCCTCCAACTTTGCTTCCAACAGAACCCTCAAAGAAGGAATCTCTACTTCGAAAGGGAGGACAACTTCCATCTTGTACACCAACGAAAATAGGGTTGCCCTAGTAGAAGTGCACACAAAAGTTTAATAATAGTGCAATGCGAACGAAAACATTTTGTGCCAGTCTCTGTATGTCACTATCATCTTTTGAATGATTTTCTTGATATTGTTATTGGCGGCCTCAACTTCACTGTTCACCTTGGGCCAATAAGGTGTCAAATCATGGTGTTGGATCTTGAAATCCTCACTCGACTCCTTCATCATCTTGTTCATTCTCATCATTGCTTCCATCATCATTGTCATCTGTCCCTTCATGGCCTCCATATCGGCCTTCATCTGCTCTTGTCACTCATTATCTTAGTCTTGGCATGTGTTTGGTATGGGTGTCGTAAAGCGCAGTCTTTATTTCTTAGCACAACGATGACTTTTTTTATTCAATGGAAAGCATGTACTGAGTAATGCGTAATGCAACAAAACAAATATGCATGTAAATGATAAGTTGCTAAAGTATTGCGAGTTTTACACAGAAAGCTCAATAGAACATAGGGTCGAATCAATTCAAATTTTCATTAAAACAATATCACATCATGTCAAGGTCAAAATACAATTGGAAATAAAATGCGGGCACATCATTTTGTTCATATTGGCGGCCTCAACTTTGTTGTTTATCTTGGGCCAATAAGGTGTCCAATCATGGTGTTGGATCCCGAAATCCTCACACGACTCCTTCATCATCTTGTTCATTCTCATCATTGCTTCCATCATCATTGTCATCTGTCCCTTCATGGTGTTCATATTGGCCTTCATCTGCTCTTGTCACTTATTATCTTAGTCTTGGCGTGCGTTTGGTATGCGTGTCATAAAGCGCAATCTTTCTTTCTTAGCACAATGATGAATTTTTTTATTTAAAGGAAAACATGTAATGAGTAATGCGTAATGCCACAAAACAAATATGCATACAAATGATAAGTTGCTAAAGTATTGCGAGTTTTACACAAAAAGTTTAATAGAACATAGGGTCGAATCAACTCAAATTTTCATTAAAACAATATCACATCATGTCAAGGTCAAAATACAATTGGAAATAAAATGCGGGCACATCAATTCTTGATTATGTAAGTCATTAGCTCCATTCACTTCCCTAAGTTTTCCAAGCTGGCTACTTCCCTTTTGACCTTGACTTGGTAAAACCTTTTTCTTAAAAGAATGCACTTGGTTCGGCCCCATGTTCCAAATAATAAAAATTTTGATTGTCAATACTTCGACAATCTATCATAGAGGATATATGATGAATGAGTAGGATATAGTTATGCGATGCATGACATATGTATTTATGAGATCGACAATAGACACTTCAAAGACCACGCGTTGGGTACCATATTCACATGATTTTTTTTTATCATTTTTAGGAAAGAGGATTTTATAACCCCAACATGGTTTGTTTTTAGCTATCAGCATAGTACCCAATGCACCTAACCAAGAATGCAATGTAAGCTTTCACGCTTCATTGTGGATTTGGAGATACAAAGGAGAATGGGAGGCATGAGAAAATATATGTTAGGATCACGCATGAGTGAACATGGCATGCAAATGATGACGACAAAATGTATGATGATTGTCTGAAAAACATGCTAAAAGGATATGTATAAAAATGCAATGACTTATGCGAATGTAGTGCATGAATATGATAAATGATGAATGTGGAAATGATATGCCCATCGCGATGCTATGAAGAGACAAATGATGTGATCGAGGAAACAAGGTGGGGTGAGTCTGCTCTGTGTCCCTAATTCAGGAACCTAGCGGAAATGGTCTAAAATTTCACTATCCAGTGACAAGTTCCAAGGGTAGTTTCATGTAACCTCACTGGCCTCTAGAGATATCATTATCTTGAGTAACAACACTACAATGATAGGGACTACAAGTGACAATGCATCACAAAAAGAGAAAAACTCTAAATGAGGTTTCACTGTCATCAAGCAAGTCAAAGATCCAGCATCACCACAGATCGACCTCCACTACCTATGGCTCACACAAACTCGGGTACATGGCCCAATATCTCAAAGCGTGTGCAAAAAGTGTAGGTGTTGTGTGTGAACAAAGAAACCTAAGAACTACCCAACCCTACCAGCAAAAATTCTAAGGCAGATACAACAAATATAGAACATGTCTTCTACCCTAGGATTCAATGGCACAATTTACTTATAACTACGAAAGTGATAAAAAGATACAAAGAAGTAATAACATAGCAAAGGATATATACAAGCATAAGTGAAATCAAGAATAAAAGAAACAAGATCTAAGCTAACCATGAAAAGAACAGTAGTAGAATGAAAAGACAATGAGCGGGAGCTCAACGAAAAGATAAAAGATAAAGGGGAAAAAATAAGGAAAAAGTCATGATAAAATTGCACGCTCAATTAAATGGATTAACTCTCTAATTCATGTCCAGTGGAGTCACCATCTGTCGCAATGTGGGCCACGATGGGACGGGGAAAAAAAGGTAAAAAGAGGTCTTCCAAAAACAAAAATTAGGGGAGTCACCACCAACATTTATTTAAGAAAAATGTCGGGAAAGCCAAAAAGGATAAGGAATGGTCTCCGGTTTGAGATATATATTCGGGAGTCATTTACGCACGG
Organism: Glycine soja; assembly: GCF_004193775.1. Taxonomy (NCBI): domain Eukaryota; kingdom Viridiplantae; phylum Streptophyta; class Magnoliopsida; order Fabales; family Fabaceae; genus Glycine; species Glycine soja. The sequence goes on along the minus strand of NC_041012.1, from coordinate 21,159,634 downwards.
GGATGGTGTTGGCACCCCATGTGCCCGTCATGAAAACGACAACCTTTAATCTAGTGTGCTAAAAATAAAGTGACTTTTTAATTATTTATTTTCCCTTAAGAACATGAGTTATGCTTGTTATATTTTTTGTTTATATAGAAAAGGAGAATTTTTTTTATTTTTTAGGAAAAAAGAGGGAATTTTATGTTTTTAGTTTTTTAGGTTGACAATGGATTTGCCTTCACTACTACGTATCTGTTGTAACCTAAATCACGACGGGACGGTGAAAGAAAATAAAAGAGATATTTTTCTAAGAAGAAAACAAGAGGGGGGTCGCCACCAATGTTTATTTAAGGGAAACCATTAGAAAAACCAAAAGGAAGGTCCACAAATTTTGAAAAGAAGGGGTTCAGGAGTTGTTTACGCATAGGGAAGGTGCTAGCAGCCCTCGCGCTCGTCACAAAGGATGACAACCTTTAATCGAGTGTACAATAAAAATAACGTGAGTTCAAAATTATTTATTTTCCCCAGAATGGTGATTTTTTTGTGTTTTTGTTGTTTTTCGAATCGACAAGGGTGTTACCCTTGCTCCTATGTATCCCCAGGTGCAATGAGAAAATAAGACCTACGTAATTCTTTAGGTAAAAAAGTTTGTGTTGAATTGATTTTATCTTTTTTTTTTTTAAAGATTTATTCTGATTACAGGAAAAAAAGAGTCGTTAAGGTATTGGACCTTGAAATGATTTTAAGTGATATTTAACAAAAAGAAGTTATGAATTGATTTTTGATTTGGTTTCGTTTATTGGTCGGATATTCTTCGTATCCACCTATTACGAACAGGAAGAATATCTTTCAGCACGCGAGGCGAGTCAAAGACCCATCGTTGCGTGCTATGAAAACCAAACGCTCTAGGAGAATTACCGGGCAAGTCTGAGACTTAGCATGGCAACTTAAAGTAAAATAAATAGTAAAAATAACGGAATCATGGGAACAACAGAAATACGAAAGTAACGGAAAATACGAAAATAACGGAATTTAGTGCGTTGGAAATCATCAATTACTGAAACAATTTCAGTTACTTCAAGAAACACAGGATTGGATTTCATCATTCATACCCTTAGTGTCCTAATAAGATTAACATATATAAATCATTTTGTAACATCACTGATGCACCCATAGTTATCACAAGCCGATTCCTTGCACTTGGAACCTAAGAATATTTACTAAATATCGACCCCTCACATATGCAGTAAATACCCCAGCATTACAAATATATTCTCGTGCTTTTTTGCAATCAAAATCTCATGCTTTATTCCTAGCAACGTAACGTAAAGAGTAAAATCATTTGGTTCAAATTCTAAGATTACTTTCCAGTCTCACTTAAAATCCAATTTCATGACACTAATGATCAACTAGAATCAAGCATTACGAGTAGAATGAAATTACCAATAATGAGTAGAAAAGATTAATACATATATAATATCAATAAGGACACATAAGGATACCAAGATTACATCTAATCCTTAAGAAAAACTAACCGATCATTGCCCAGAGCACAGGACTAACAAGAGAAAAGACAAAGGATGCGATTCACGGTCACAACACTACAACGCCTCAACTCCACTTTTCCTCTTCTCTTTCTTCTTCTAGGTTTTCTCTGTTTTTTTGGCTGTTGAACCCCCTTTTCCTTCAACCTTGCATGACTATTTATAGAAAACAATCATTGAGTGTAGAGAAATTCGCCCAGGCGAGTTTCTTACTTAGTGGTGAAGGTATCTACTCGCACAGGCGAGTAGCTTGCTTAGGGCTAAAGTTATATCTCAGCCCAGGTGAGCTGGATGCTAGCCTGGGCAAATTTAGGGTCAGGAATTTTCATGAAAATACCATTTTCCCTTCCTTGCGGCTTTATTTCTAGATCTAACAAACAACCATCAAAACCTTGAGTGACACCTTGGCCTTACGTTGTAACCAGTGTCAAATGCCACAATTCGATTGGTTCTCCTTTTCCTTCTCTGTAACTTACATCGCAATGAAGAGGTCACTCAAGAGGAGCAATAAATACGGGATGAATTTCCTGATGAATCCCTTCTACATGTGCATGAGAGGTCGTGGTTCACATATATTGACAATTATAAGGCTAGATGTAGCATTCCAAGTGACTTCAATTGGAATCGGCGAAAGAAGTTCTTTCATGATGCTTGTTTCTATGTCTGGTGTGATCCCCACTTATTCAAGACTGGAGCGGATAATCTATTGAGAAGATGTGTCATTATGGAAGAAACGAGAAGCATTTTATGGCACTGTAACAATTCTCCTTGTGGTGAACATTATAGTGGGGATATGACCGCTGCTAGGGTCCTACAGGCCTGGCTTTTTCTTACCTTCTATCTTCAAGGATGCCCATGATGATGTGCCTCAGTGTGATCAATGCCAAAGAATAGAGGGAATTTCTCGGAGAAATGAGATGCCATTATAGAATATCATGGAAGTTGAAGTCTTTGACTACTAAGGGATTGATTTTGTGGGTCCTCTACCATCCTTTTACGGGAACCAACACATCTTGGTTGTTGTTGATTATGTGCCTAAGTGGGTAGAAGCTGTAGCTACCCCGAAGAATGATGCCAAGATTGTCATCAAGTTTCTCAAGAAGAATATTTTCTCCTATTTTGGGGTTCCCAAAGTACTCATTAGTGATGGAGGTTCACATTTTTGCAATGCACAGTTGCAGAAGGTTCTGGGGCATTATCATGTTAGACATAAGGTGGCTTCACCTTATCATCCTAAGAAAAATGGCCAAGCAAAGTTTTCTAACGGAGATCTGAAGAGGATTTTCGAGAAGACGGTGGCTTCCTCCAGAAAAGATTGGGCCGCTAAGTTGAATGATGCATTATGGGCCTATAGGACTCCTCTCAGATGGTCTATGGAAAAGCCTGCCACTTGCCGATGGAGTTGGAGCACAAGGCCTATTGGGCCCTCAAATTACTTAATTTTGATGAATCTTTATCCAGTGAGAAGCAAAAGTTACAACTGCTAGAGTTAGAAGGGATTGGACTCAATGCCTATGAGTCTTCCAAAATTTATAAGTAGAAGATTAAGGTGTACCATGATTGGACTCAAGTCTAAATGGTTGGGGCCCTTCATAATTAAAGAAGTGAGGCCTTTTGGAGTAGTAGAGCTGGTGGATCCTGCCTCAAGTGACCCTGAGATAAGCTGGATTGTCAATGCTCAACGACTGAAGATCTACAATGGTGACCAAATTGAAAGACTGACCACCGCCATCCACCTTCAGGACCCATGAAGGGGTCCCACGTCAAGCTAATGACGTTAAAGAAACGTTTACTTGGAAGCAACCCAGGATTTCTTCTATCTTCATCTTGTTTTTTTGTTTTTTTTTTTTTTGTTAATTTTTATTTTAATTTTTAGTAAAAATCCAAAAAAATATTTTTCTCTGTAATTTTACAGTATTTGGGGTGATGATTAATGAAATTTTAATGATTTTCAAGAAGAAGCTTCAAGCGCTAAGCGTGCCATCTCGCGCCCATGGTCGCCTTCACTTTAGTCGGGCCTTCTTCTTCCTCCTCTTCCCAGCAGGAGCATCTAGTTCAGATGATGCAGAGCCTTCATCATGGCCAGGGCCTTGTCATCCAGAACCTACACCAGTTGTCTATTAACCTTTCTATGGAGCCTCCACTGATGACACGAGAGGCTTTTCTATAGCAGGTTGCCTGGCTAGGAGTCCATCCCTCTTCTGTAGGGGGATGACACCTCTGGTGTGGGTAACAGTGATGCCATCGAGACTGGAGCTGATGATGATTACATTGCAAACATCATTGCTGCATTGGAAGCTTGGGATCCAAAGCCACCACAGAATTAAGGCCCATTTTTATTAGGATTTTTCTTTATTTTTAGTTTTAATTTATTTTCTTTTAGTTTATTTTATTTTCATTTTAAATTTTGTAGTTTAATTTCAGTAGTTTAAATTTAGACATTTAATAGTTTCAATTTAGTTTGATACATGATAGAGAAATAAGTACTTATTGATTGGTTGCACCACATTTTGAGTGAATTGATTGCATGAGTGAGACTAACTACGTACTAATGAGTATTTTTGTAAATTATTGATCCTCGTGCAAGCAGCGTCAATGTAAGTGATGGAGTGTGAACTAAAAGTACAAGAGTGAAAAGGTAAGTATTTTTGACAAAAAAGTATGGAATGAAAACCTGAATACTTCAATACAATCGGTAAGTTGTGTAAACTTTCAACTGTGAGAGAACGACTGGTTTTGACTTCCTGATTTTGCATGATTATTGGATTGCTTGAAATGCATGTATGATGTGGAGATGATCAAGGTCTTGTTTGTTATTTTATTCAGCTACTTAGCCAAAAGGTCATCCTATGAATGAATGCATCCCTTGCACCCTTTTTTAGCCTAATGTGAGTTTTTTGTCATTGGAACCCAAGCCCAAAATGTGATATTTACTAACTACCCTTTCTTAGGTTGTAGGAGAGTACTCATGGATCTAAAAAAATTTGTCCTAAATTTAGGGGAATATCTTTGGGTGATTTTCTATTGCGGGAAAATAAATAAACAACGCAAGTTAAATTGAGCCACAAAACATGATTTTACTCCAGCCCAACATGAATATCTCTAGTTACATTTGAAAAAAAAAACAAAATTAAAGAGTAAAAGCTGGGGTAAACTATCATCAAAGAAAATGAATGTGCTGAAAAGAGTAGCAAAGCAAAAAGGTTAGTGTTGTGAAAAATTCTAAGTTGTGGTTTGTTAATAATTTGGGGGAATGAATGTTTTCCTAGATCCTAAGCTTTGAATCCTAGAAAAACCATGATTTCTTTGTTAGCCCAGCCATGTTATAAGCCTAATAAAGTCCTTAGTGATCCACATTGTGCATGTATGATAGCATTGACTAAGTTGATGTACAAAGTTAGAAATTTTACTATTCAGTTGTTATAATTGAAACACTTTTACCAAGACACTTATGGGATTGAGAGAAACACTAGCCTTGTGAAGACTGAAGTTGGTGATTATTCCTTGTGGGATTTGTCATTATTGTTAACCATTTCATTTGAAGTACATATTGTTCTACTCCTTTCAGGAACTTATGACAGCTGTGAACTTGAGAATTAGCCGATGAAGCTTTTTAGAAAATATGCAGTTATCTCATGAATTGTGATTGGTAAACTGTGAACTTTTTCTTTTTTCTTAAGGACAAGCAAAGCTTTAAATTTGGGAGAGTTCGATATATACTAATTATGAGTATATTTTGGGGTTAAATTATATAGGAATTTGTAATTTTTCTCTCCTAATTTTTCTTTTTTGAGCAAATAATTGTTAAATTAATATCATTTAAGTTTTTGTGCAAAAAATATTAAAAGTGGTGAATTTATGATGCTTAGTGAGTAAAATAAAGCCCAAAAAAATAGGATAATTCATAAAGGCAGGAACAATTAAGGAAAACATGGCTAATTCATGAAAGTAAAGGCAGACTTATTGCAAAAAGCCTACTAATTTACACCTATAAAAGAAGAAAGTTAAGAAGAAAAGACACACAGAAATTCCAAGAGGATACAATTCCTTATAGAAGGCAAATGCTAGAAGAAGGAGAAGATTGGGAGTCATTCCTTCCCTCCATTCTCTTTCTTATTTTCTTCCCCTTTACTAAATATTTCCCTCATGCAATTGTAAAGCCTTCATGACAATAAAAGGCTAAACCCCCTTTGTTGGGAACTTGGCAGCCAACTACTCTCGATGTAATTTCTCTTCCTATCTATTTAATAATATTACTTTTACATTATCCTTTCTTGTGCTTAATATTATTGCTTGTGGCTTAATCACCCATTTGCATGGTAAGTTTTAGGGGTAGCGTTGGGAAATGTTATTTCTAATAGAACCGGGAAAGGGTATCTAAATAAAGTCATCACTAAGGATAGGTTAATCTTTGTTTAGCCTGTTATACATCTCTATTCTTAATGCAATTTACTATTTTCGCTTTGCAAAGGGATTTAAGAGAGAAAATAGATAAATTAGGTTTTTTCATGCGGGGGACCAAAGTTAGAGTATACTAGTAGATGTAAGTGCAAATTGGAATAATTATAAATAAAGAAAAATCATTAACATTACATCAAAAAGTAGCTTTAGTATGCTAAGTTCCCAACATTCTCATCTTCTGAATTTACTTCTACAATATCATCGGGTACTCTAATCTTTCTGTCTTTTAATTTAAATTCTTGTTTGATTTAATTTTCTACCAATTTAAATTAGCGTTTTTCTCATAACATTTTCAAGTCAATTTTCTTTAACTTATTTTCTTAATCAAATATTCATCTACATAAGTACATAAAGTCCCTGTGAATATGATACTTAGACTTTCGTTTTACTTTTACTACTTGGGACGAATTGGTGCACTTTTCAATCCATCAACAATTCACAATTTAAATTTAAATATGAAAGTAATAATAATGGGCGTCAGGTGTACCAGATAGTAGAGTAAAATCACAGTCGAAATTGACAACACTTTGCAATTTACCCAAGTCTCTGAAAAAATAATAAATGCTTCACCAGCACAACTGACATTGAATTTCCAACTCACAATTTAAATTTAAGTATGAAAGTAATAATAATGGACATTTGATTCACCAGGTAGTAGGGTAAAACCACATTCGAAATTGACAACACTTTGCAATTTGCCCAAGTCTCTGAAAAAATAATAGATGTTTCACCAACAAAACTAGCATTGATTTGACAACTCATAATTTAAATTCAAGTCTCAAAGTGATAATGGACAGTCTGGTGTATCAAATAATAGGGTAAAATCACAGTCAAAATTGATAACACTTTGCAATTTACCCAAGTCTATGAAGAAACAATAGATGTTTCACCAACAAAATAGACATTAATTTAACAACTCATAATTTAAATTCAAGTCTCAAAGTGATAATGGACGATCTGGTACACCTAGTAGTAGGGTAAAATCACAGTCAAAATTGACAACACCTTTCAATTTACCGAAGTCTCTAAAAAAAATAATAGATGTTTCACCAACAAAACTGACATTGATTTGACAACTCACAATTTGCATTCAAGTCTCAAAGTGATAATGGACGGTCTAGTGCACCAAATAGTATGGTAAAATCACAGTCGAAAATTCACAACACTATGCACTATATCAATAAAAACAAAATTACAATAATGACATGTGTCAATAAACATCAACGAGGTGAAGCTTCAAACAACTATAAATAACACCAAACACCCTCAATATAGCCACACACTTCCGCATAATATACCTTCACAAACCATATTCAATCTCAATACTATGGCATTCTTGGGAGAAACAAACACTCAGACCATTTCTAACTCAAGATTAGCATTCATATTCCTAAATAGATCAATCATTCATAACCAAATTGGTGTTTATTTTCAATTTCCTACACCAATACCGATGCGAGTTCTTGAAAATTGTTCTTTTGAGACACTGAACAGTAGAATTCACAACACCTTTCAGCAAACCAATGACCAATTTGTGGATGAAATCTACTACCGAAAACCATCCACAGATGCAGGTCAACAATTTTTTTTTCATTTTCAGCAATTGAAAAATGATGATGATGTTTGCACAATGTTAATGTGCAATGAGCAATACTCGTGTGTTGGCCTTATAGAATTATTATGTACCATCATCAGAACACCCGATAGTATACTCAACCTACTTCGATCCAGCATCACTCCTACTCATGATGCAACGTTATATTACAACGGCAAGTGGAACATACCACAACAAGGCGATTTTTTGGGTTACTCTTTCACTAGAACAAACACAATAAGATTTCAAATTCCTTCGGATGTAGCATCGAAAAACTCAAGAATGTCATCAAACAAGTTGCGCCTATAGGGGTTCCCCCTTATGAAATTCACGAATTACAACTGGTCAGACAATTGTTCTTTCGACTTTCGGGGCATACAAAATATTTTAGAAAAATTAATCGAGTATCAAATAATAGAGTTGAAAATAAATGAAGACGTGTTAAAGATGTTAATAAAATCCAACTATTGGAAGCATTTTTATCCAATAGAAACTTTAATTATTTTTAACAATCCAATAATCCAATTATTTGAAGAAGACATTTCTACCGTGCAACACTTTCCAAACTATGATTAGTTTTGTCATTTTCATGTTTGAATCGTTATTGTTAGTCCATTCCGGTATTTTCGTTTTATTATGTTCCTTTTATTATGTTTCAATTTCATTTAACTATCTTTAATTGTTATTGATAGTATTCTTCGTTAGTTGAGAATTTTAATTTCTTCATAGAATATAACTAACATGTGATAACTACATATTCATTGTGTTCTTTATAATACATATTAAAAAAATCAAAAGATCGAAAGTCTTGTATGAATTAATTATTATCAATCCAAACATATCATCAAAATTTAAAAATTAAACAATATAAGCAAAAAAAATTATATTTAAGAACAACATCATTTTCTTTAAAATTAATTATTATTTTAAAAAATTTATTTTTAATAAATTAATACTATTAAAATATTTACTTTTTTATTAATGTAAAAATAATATTAGAAAACAATAATATTTCAAAATAATTACACTGTTAACTAAATTTATTTTTAAGTTTTTTATTAATGCAAAAAAAATATTAAAAAATAAATAATATGTTAACTAAAAAATTTTAAGTTTATTTTTAAAATTACTATCATTAAAAAAAATGGTCATTGAGAAGTCGGGTTGCTAGCTCCTGACTTCTCATAATCTTAAAAATCGGGTGTATTTTGGGAATTAGTTTTGAAACAAGTGTATTTTAAGGATTTTGGAAAAAGAAAGTGTGTAGTACGAAAAAAAAACCAGCTTTGGCTCTTCCCACCCGATACATGCAAAAGACAAGATACGAGTTCTAGTATAAAATATGCAAGTTTGAAATTTGAATATTCAACTTTATTTTCATCAAATTTTATTAGATTTGATATATCCATGGATAATCCACTGATTATTTTTTATAATTTTAATTTGCTTATATATTTTTAATTAAATTATATGCTAAACTATTTATTATATTTAATTCAAATAATATATTTAAAATAAGTTTTAAGTTTGTTATTTAACTATTCAACTGATTAATTTATAATTTTAAGTATTAGGCATGTATATGTTGTGACAAAAAATATATAAAAACATAACAATGATAAGTATGAAAACAATTTGATACTATTCTCGTCTCCATTCTCATTTAAAGTTTGAGTAATATTTGTACCTATACCTGCATTTAACTAAAGCGGATATTCCTTAACAAAGTCAAAATCGCACCCATTAGTTTTTTTGGATAAGTGGTATCAATAACTTAAGAAGGGAGTGAATTAAGTCTTACAAAATTTCCTACTAACAAACTTTTAACCCCCCCCCTTTTAAATGATAGGCTCAGCATGCAAGCAACCAATTTAATGATGTTCTTTAAATATGCAAGACAAAATTGATGGCAATAACATAAATAAGATAAGGGAAGAGAGAAATACAAACTCGATTTATACTAGTTCGGCCACTTCCCGTGCCTACGTCCAGTACTCAAGCAACCCACTTGAGATTTTCACTAACTTTGTAAAAATCCTTTTTACAACTTCTGAACACCCAAGGAATTTCTTTCCATTGTGTTCAGGAAACTCATAATTCAAGAGACAAACAGTTTCTTGATTACAACTTACTTTCTGAGATGAACAGAAAGATTTCTCTCCTTTAGAGTGGATAATACAATTTGATGTTGCTGGATGAACTCTCAATAGATTTGCAAGTGTTTGCCCAAGAGTTATTGAGATAACATTTGGAAATGAAGTTCTCTTAGAATATCTCTTTCTTGCTTTTCGAAGTCAGACACACACACACACACACACACACACACACACACACACACACACATATATATATAGACCCTTCGTGCCTTTTCAAAATGGTTTGAAGAGATGTGTCTTTTCAAAAAGTTTTTTTTGAAATTCTTTATTGTTAATCGATTACATGTTTCTGGTAATCAATTACACAGTTATATTTTGAAGGGTCATGACTTTTCAAATTGAATTTAAAGAGTTTCGTTGTTGGTAATCGATTACACATCAATGGTAATCAATTACAGCTTTCAAAATTCAAATTTCAAACCCTTTTAAGAAGCTGATTTGCAAACTTGTCTTCTGGTAATCGATTACACTGCCTGGTAATTGATTACCAGTGCCTTGATATGTTTGAAACAATGTGTTTTGAGGTAAAAGTTGATCTTGAATGAATCTTGAAGCAATGCTTGTTTGTTGAAGCAACCTTGTATTAATCTTGAAGCAATGCTTAACCTTTGAATGTTTGTTGAAGTAATCTTGAAAGCAACCTTGTTTGATTATTCTTTGACATCATCAAAATCATGTATTCATACATTCACAATCTCCCCTTTTTTTTTATGATGACCGTCATTATCAAGTGAATTCTTCTCAGCATCATCAAAACCTACATTATTCACATTCTCTCCCTTTTTGATGATGATAATAATTATGAAGCAAATTCTTTTCGGCATCATCAAAACCTGAAACCTGCATGATTCATATTCTCCCCCTTTTTGATGATGACAATCATCTGTAGGTTAGGAGTAAAAATAAAAGAATATCTATCTGTATAGTTTACTCCCCCTTGATTTTGCAATGATTGCTTATATGAAACAGTTGAAGATTTCATATATAAAAAATAATTTCTCGTAAAAAATAGATAAGTCTCCTTACTATCTTATTATTTTTATCTATCTCTCCCCCTTTGTCAACATCAAAAATAAATCATGAGCAGAGAGGGGAATAGCATTAAATAATTTATAATGAATTAAAAGAGTAGAGCATGCCATACCGTTCAATGTACCATTTCTTGGCCCAAAAGAAAATGTTATCGCTTGTTTGAATGTATGAGAATCAAATGATATCAAAAGACCTTAAAACTAACTATTTTGCACTCACAAAAATACATATTCAGTATAAATAATCAAAATATATAATAATAAAAAAATCATCAAAAGTAATCAATAATCAACATAACTCTCAAAGACAATCATCAAGGACAATCAAAACTCAATAAAAAACAATCATAAAAAATAATCATCAAAGACAATCAACATAACTCTCAAAGACAATCATCAAGGACAATCAAAACTCAATCAAAAACAATCATCAAAAGTAATCAATCAAAGACAAGTGGCCTTAATAGACCATGCATAAGATCATCAATGAGTAAATCATTTTATTATGGAGGTAGAGGGATTCGTACCTATTTTTCCAACTCCAATAATTTTACCTTTGTTTGTTGTCTCCATAGATCACATATTCATTATCTTTGGGAGAAATATGAATAATCTTTTATGCATCTCCTGCCATGTGTTTGGAGAAACCACTATCAATATGTCAACTCTTCTCCGCTTTCATAGTCTTTCGCCATGAGACCTAGATTTATGATTTTATTTTCTGAATCACTTGAAGAATCCATGTCATTATCTTCCCAAGTGATGTATGCTTTGTTTTCTTTGAAATTTCTCTTGTCGGATTTTTCCATTCTTCTTTTAAGGATAGGACAATTGAATCTCAAGTGTCTAGGTTGATTGCATTCATAGCATTTTAGGGCTAAGGAGTAATCTTCTCCTTTCTTCTTTGGATTGATGTTTGATTTTCTTTGATTTCTTTTGTTTCTCAGAAACTTATTGAATCTCTTCACAAAAAATTTGAAATTATCATCTTATATTTCATTCAAGTCCTCTTTGTCACTTTCTTCTTGAATAGAAGATGATGAGACTTTGAATGCTATTCCTTTCCCTTTTTTTATCATTCTCTTCATGTTGATGGAGTCTCATAAGTTCCATGTCATGTTCTTGAAGCTTTCCAAAAAGAGTGACAAGGGACATATTAGTGAGATCTCTTGATTTTGCAATTGTTGTTACTTTTGGTTGTCATTGCCTGCTCAAACATCTCAACACTTTGTTAATGATATCTTCATTAGGAAATATTTTTCCCAATGATGCAAGATGATTAACTATATGAGTAAATCTTTTTTGCATATCTTGTCTGGTCTCATATTGATTCATTTTAAATAGTTCATATTCATGTGTAAGAGTGTTTATTCTTGATCTCTTGACATCAGTTGTTCCTTCATGGGTTACTTGTAATGTATCCCACATTTCTTTTGTATTTTTACAATTTGAGACTCTAAAATACTCATTCATGCCTAATGCAGAAGTAATTATACTCTTGGCTTTTAAATTATATTGAACCCTTCTTCTTTCATCATCATCCTATTCTTCTCTAGATTTTTCTATAGTTGCGTTTCCCACTATTATTGTAGGAATGAAGGGACCAATTTCAATGGCTTCCCATATATTTAAATCTATGGCTTCTATAAAGATCTGCATTCGGGTTTTCCAATAATGATAACCTTCACCATTGAACATAAGAGGCCTATTAATAGAATTTTCCTCAGGAAATGGAAAGTTAGATGATACCATAATTATTCTTGAAGTTTTTAAACTTTAGACAAGAGTCCTGCTCTGATATCACTTGTTGGACAAGTGGTCTCAATAACTTAAAAGGGAGGTGAATTAAGTCTTACAAAATTCCACACTAACAAACTTTTAACTCCCTTCTAAATGATAGGCTCAACATGCAGAAGAAGAAGCAATAATCAATTTAATAATGTTCTTTAAACATGTAAGACAAAATTGATTGCAATAACATAAATGATATAAGGGAAGAGAGAAATGCAAACTCGATTTATACTGATTCGACCACTTCCCGTGCCTACGTCCAATCCTCAAGCAACCCACTTGAGATTTTCACCAACTTTGTAAAAATCATTTTTACAACTTCTGAACACCCAAGGAATCCCTTTCCCTTGTGTTCAGGAAACTCACAATTCAAGAGACAACCAGTCTCTTGATTACAACTTACTTTCTGAGATGAACAGAAAGATTTCTCTCCTTTAGAGTGGATAATACAATTTGATGTTACTGGATGAAATCTCAATAAATTTGCAAGTGTTTGCCCAAGAGTTGTTGAGAGAGCATTTGGCAATGAAGTTCTCTTAGAATATCTTTCTCTTGCTTTTCGAAGTCATACACACATATATATAGGTCTTTCGTGCCTTTTCAAAATGGTTTGAAGAGATGTGTCTTTTCAAAAAGTATTTTATGAAATTCTTCATTGTTAATCGATTACACAATTATATTTTGAAGGGTCATGACTTTTCAAATTGAATTTCAAGAGTCCCGTTGCTGGTTATTGAATTACACATCAATGGTAATCAATTATAATTTTCAAAATTCAAATTTCAAACTCTTTTAAGAAGATGATTTGCAAACTTGTCTTCTGGTAATCGATTACACCGCCTCGTAATCGATTACCAATGCCTTGATATGTTGGAAATAATGTGTTTTGAGGCAAAAGCTGATCTTGAATGAATCTTGAAGCAATGCTTGTTTGTTGAAGCAACCTTGTATTAATCTTGAAGCAATGCTTAACCTTTGAATGTTTGTTGAAGTAATCTTGAAAGCAATCTTGTTTGATTATTCTTTGACATCATCAAAATCATGTATTCATACATTCACAAATTTGAGCTAGTAGCAATGCCTACTTTGATAGTTAACAATGGTTTTAAGGTGAACCAAATGTTAGGACTTACGAGTTCTAGCGTGAAAAATATTCTTTGAAATATATATTATGAGCATTCTTTTGTTAAACAATAAAGAATACAGGGTTTTTCAATTCAAGGCAATCCAACAAAGTTCTTCTTCTAATTATTTGATATAATTGTACATATTTAAGACTTAGACTCAACATTATTAATTAAATTAAAAAAAATCATGTCAATTGATCCACACAATTGATAGTAATATAATATAAGCAAATTGTAATTTAAGTTTATTTATTTCTTTTATTTTATATTATATGTCCCTTTTTTAATTTATCTTAAAATGATTGTAATTTTAAAAATCAATGAAGCATTAATAATCTTTATAGTATATAATGTAAAAACTAAATATATATTCCAAAAAAATAATTAATTTATAATTTAATATTTTCATAATGGTATTTTGGGGTCTCATTAAGAAGTTAAAGAACCTTCATTCAGAAAAAAAAAAGTTAAAGAACCTAATTATGTGTTAAAAAAATAGATTTATAATTATATTCTAACTATTTTGATAAAAACATAATTATTGTATATCAACGTGATGTGGAATGAATGAAAAATAATTTTGTCCCTTAAGTTTGTGATGAGAGGTGCAATATCAGATAGAATTAAGATTAGTTATTGATTTTCAACTAAAAAATATTCTAGATTAACCTAAAAATTATAATTATTTTCAATGTATTTTATAGTAGTATGATTAATAATTTAATAAAGTGTACTTAATGTTAGAAAGACAAATAACTTGACACAGAATATATTATTCTCGTTAAAAATAGGTATGAACTTTGACATTTCAACCAACAAGAAAGTAGGGAAAAAGAGTAAAAAATAAACATACAAATTCATTTTCTTTGTTACAAAGGGACGTCCAATCGTTTATTGGTAAACAGAGTAACAGACACATAGTTTTATTGGTCTAACATGAAAAAAAATAGAAATATTAAGTGAACACAAGCTAACCAGGCAAGCTAGCTAGGTCTTTATTGAATTACTATAACTAAAGACAACAAATCCAACATAGGACAATTCAATTAAGAATCTAAATACCATTTTGAACTTGAACTCTGTTTGATCCACTCTGGACTATATTCTTCATGAAGTCTTTGATATTATTTTCAGATGACCCATCCATAGTAATTGCAAGCTGAGCCAAATGTTGAAGCTCCTTGGCTCTTTTCCTCATCTCTCTACCAACATCACTATCCAACTCCATGAACTTCCTCAACAACACAACAATCTCATCTCTTCCCACCAAAGTGTCCAACTTATCATCCTTCTTCACTCTAAGCCCCACCTTCCAATCCTCCACTATGAGCTTACTAATCAATGGTTGATCCATGGCAATTGGGAAGGTCAAAAAGGGCACCCCAGAAAAAACACCCTCTATAACCGAATTCCACCCACAATGTGTCCAATAACCCCCCACAGAAGGGTGCAACAACACCCTCAATTGGTCACACCATGCCACAACCAAGCCCATGTGCCCACAAATTTCTTTCAACCTTGGAGTCTCACCACGCGTCACCCACATGAATCTAACATTGCTATCATGCAATGCATTGGCAATTTCATCCATTTGGGCACTTGAGATTGGGAGATAGCTTCCCTGTGAGATGTACAAAACGGAACATTTGGGTTGTCGACCTAGCCAATTCAAGTAACCATGGCTAGCACCATTATTGTTAGCACCGTTATTAGTGTAACATGAATTATCACCAAGACTAAAATATGGTATGTTTGGGCCAATGATGTAAATTGGAATTGAGAGGTTTGCTTTTAAGGCATCAATCACTTGGGATTCTAGCTCATAGATCGAAGGCAATAACTGGTACTGTGCCTTAGGAAGCCATTCACAACTCTTCAGAGCCCATTGCAAAATTTGACGATGGTTCCCATCAAGAAGAGGAATATCCACTCGAGGAATCCAAGAAATTGAAGGAATATAATCTACAATTTTAAAAAATTTCAACTTTGTGATGCTTCAGTGAATGCCATGATTAGGAAGATACTAAATTATAGTAAATGCTGGCAATATAAATAGACAGTGCGAACGTAGAAGTGTAAAAAAGTGTATTCGAACCACAATAACACTTCTCATAAATTAATAGATGGGAACCACTTTAACACTCCTCATAAATTAGTAATAGTTTTAGAATTAAATGTGAGGTCTGTAATGTAATTTAAAATACAAATTTTGCTGAATATTGTATTTTGTTTCCTTAGTTTTTCTTAAAGATGAATTATAACAATTAAAATTATAAAATTAAATTTAAACAAAACAAAATCGAAAACTATAACCCAAATCGAGTAATAACTATAATTGAAGTTTATAAAAATGGAAAAAAATATTATTCTCTATTTTTTCTATAAAAGTTATGTGATTTTAGTAGTAATACATGAATAAAGTGATGGATGCAGGTGTTTGTAATTGGTTTGGACTTTTGCTGGCATTTTTTGGAGCAGCAAAATCTTCCTTTCACAAATTTGTACATTTCTATCTTGGAGTAGGGAACACTTTGTGATCTACTTTATTTTTTAGACATTTGTTTGGTCTTTGATATATATTTGATTTTTGCAATTGATTTCTTATAAATTTTTTCTTCGAATTAGGTTCCTAATATTTGAAAAGTTTTGTTTGAGTTCTCTGTCGTTAATCAAGATTCATTAATTGCTTATGCAGCGGTTAATCGGAGGCATGCAACATGTGCTGTCTGTCACATGTACTTGTTGGCTGTGTGGGATGCATGTGTGGCTGTTTAACGACCGTCATTATCAGTCACATGACCAAATAGTGAATTCTAACTAACGGTAAAGATCTCGAACAAAAGTTTTCAAATAATAAAGACCCAACTGGAAGAAAAAAAAAATTTAGATACCAAATATAAAAAAATAAATATTTATCATAAATAAAAAATATATTTAAACCTTATTTTTATCAATAAAACTCTGCTTATAAAAAAAGTAAACTTTGTGTTCGATGATAACAAAAAAGTAAACTTCATCTCAAATGTCCAAATTTTAAAGTCACCACTTTGAAGAAAACATATTTTAAATCATCACCATATATCTTAATAATTAAAAAAATAATTATATATATCAGGAGTAGAAATGTATAAAAAAGAAAAAAAGAAATTATAAATTAAGTAATATTTAAGTTGGCTAGTGTAAAATTTATAAAACTAATGTTGTATATTTTTATTATAATAGTGGCTAAGATTAGTTAGTATAAAATTATGTAAAATTAGTTATATTTTTATTATTATAATGATTAGGATTATAAACAGAGTAAAATTATGTAAAAGAAATTGTGTATGTATTTTTATTATGATAATAACTAAGGTTATTATCATTTTAAAAAATTGAATTCAATTTACTTGTAAAAATAAAAAATAATTTTTGAAATTATTATATATCAAAAGTTAAACATTTGAATAATTATAAAAAAGAAAAAAGAAAAAAGATTGACCCCTTTAATAAAATTCTGAATCCGTCCTTCTACTAAATAATTTTACATCTTAATTTTTACTCAAACAATTTTTTTACACTTTAATCCCTATATATCTTCACTTTATAAAAACTTTACATCCCAAAAAACTAACAATAAGAATTAAAATATTAAAAATTACTCATAAATATTTTACACAATGCATAAATATTAAACTCTTTTATATATTAATATTTATAAAATATTTTGAATTAATAAAAATAAAAAACAGATTGATCCAACTTTTCTTTTTCAAACAATACAATTGTGGATCTAGATTCCTAAAAAAATATTTTTTTTAATTATAACATTTTAAAAAATATTTTTTATTTCTTAATAAGATGAGAAATTAATAGTAAAATTTAATATTCTTCATTATTAATGTATGTCAATTCCACAATATCTCAACTTGATTCAACATCTAGTATTCTTTTTTTAAAAATAACTTTTAAATTATTACAATTTAATTTAATTATTAATATTTCATATAATATAATATAATATAATATTTATATTAATATTATCAACTTAAAATATAAATTATAAAATATATTTCGATTATAATTTTATATGTTTTTTAATTTTACTATTTAATTATAAATAATATCAAAGTTGAGACATTATACTAAACAGATCAAAGTGATTTATATTGTATATACTATTGGATATTAATTATAATCGAATTCGAGTCAAGTAAATTATGTATCAAAATTTTAAATTAGACACGAGTAAAGACAAATTCATCTTAACCTTTTCACAGATATTTGTATATATCTTTAGGCAAAGAGATATCCGTATAAATAAATGCATTTGGAAGAAAATTAAATTTGAAAATGATTTTGACACACTATATATTATATTGAGATTCTATTAGATAAATTTCCCCATAAAAAATATTTTTTTCATAAATTAAAATTAACTTAAATGGAAAAACTTTTACATAATAAGAAATTATTCTCATAGTTTGACTCATGTTTTTTAATTTATTTATTAAACAAGAATCGTTAAAAATAGGGTAATTTATTTATTTTTTTAAAAAAGTGAAAAGACTATATATAATTTTCTACTTAATTATTGTGTAATCTGAAAAAAAAATGAATAAAGAAAAAAGAGAGAAGACTTGTTAGGACTTTTACAGAACATGCAATTGGGATCCTCACCTAACATCTTTCTATGCAAGTGCTGATTCTGTTGCAAAATATGGAAATACTGCACCCACAGCTCCAACTTGTTCGTCGTCCAGAACGCCGCCGCCGGAATATTCCTCTGATTCGCAACGACGATGGCCTAGAACAGAAACGCGTCGCAAATCATGAACGTAGGCGGTGGCGACGCGTGGAGGTGGTCAAGGATGAGCTCGAGTTGTGCCTCCATCTTCGTCATGACAACTTCGAGGACGTCGTTGAAGGTGTCCGAGGAAGCATTGAGGTTCGGGACCAAGGCGAGCGTTATGTTGTGATGTTTTGTTTTGGAGGCAGTTGAGGAGAGCCATTGTTCCGTTACAACAAAGGTGACAAGGATGTTAGGGTTTTTTTATACGACAAGTTTGGAGAGGTTCATCATGGGGTTGATGTGGCCACTTGAGGGGTATTTTTAGACCCCTAAAATTTTTTTTATTACTAACTATTAACAAATTTTAACTGATCAAAATAAAATAATTTAGAATCTCTCTCTTCCCTAAAAATTAGTCAATCAATATCATCTTTTTAAAAATTAACCAATATCACAATCAATGTCATTTAAAGTATTTTATTTATCCCAAAAAAGTAAATCTCTATTAACTTTCCTTTAACCCATCCCAATTCCCTAACTAACGTATCTCACTTTCCAAACTCCATTCTTCACGTTTTTTCATCTCCTCATCTTATGTTCATAAAAAAAAATTATTCTTCCCCTTCCCTTGAATGAAACCTATTGTCTATTGATCAAACTTTGTCTCTGCGGCTCAACCTCTCTAGATTTGACATCGTCTAGATTCTGAACGCCTATAAACCGCATACATCCCGACGTCCCGCGTACGGAGCCTTTCATCTCCATCCCGGTAGATTGGTGGAACGATTCATTTCACGGGCATGACTCTGGGTACGCAGCAATATATTAAAACTTTAGATTCTTTTCCAAATGTTTACATTGCATATAGAATTTTATTGACAATCCCTGCAACAGTTGCTACTGCTGAAAGAAGTTTTTCAAAATTAAAATTGCTTAAATCATATCTAAAATCAACAATGTTACAAGATAGATTGAATGAGTTAGCTATTTTATCTATTGAAAGTGAAGTGTTAGAATTACTTGATTATAAAACTCTGATAAATGATTTTGCAGCTAAAAAAGCTAAAATAATCTTATTTAATATATTAATCTTTAATATTTGTATACTAAAAAATAGATTTTAACATCGTCTTGTTAATATCGGTTATGATTAAAACCAATATTATAAAATGCACAGTAATATTTTTGTAAATAAAATGTTATCGATAACATCGATGTTAGAAAAATCGAGATTAACAGAGTGATTTTAACATTGGTTATTTAAAAATTGATGTTGCGAAAAAAATCGATGTTGAGGATTTTAAAAAGAGTCCCCTTTTATCTATCTTGGGAGCCACTTGAACTCACTCTCTCTCTTGAACCCCCCAACCCACTTTGTTGCGCCTTGAGCCACTTTGCTAGTCCTTTCCTCCACCGCCCTGCCCGTTTTCTACAACTGCACCGTCGGTGTTATGTCCACTACTTGCTCCTTGTTTCGTTACATTTGTCATTGCGCCTCAAGGCTCCCATTACTATTGAAGTGCCGAGTTAAAGGTATTAAGAGGTAATTAGTTAAAGTGCTTGTTTTGATTCTAGGTTTGAAGTAGACTCTAAGTTGGAAGTGTTATTATATTTTTGTGAAACATCAATGAGACTCTCTTGTTTTGATTTGCATAAGTGCTTGTTTTGGCTCTGGATGATTGCATAAGTGTTGGTTTGTTGTTATGCTTAAGATGCATTTGGGTGCTTCAATGTGTTACACCCTAATTCTGTCTCAACAAATTTTTTAAAAAAACAAAACAAAAAAGTAAGAAAATAAAAAAATAAAAAACAATAAAAAAAACAAAACAAAACAAATAAATAGCAGAAAAAGAAAAGAAAGAACAGAAAAAGGAAAGAAAGAAAATAAGAAAAAAATGAAAAAAAGAACAAAACTAAAACAGAAAAAAAATAATAAAAAGGAAAAGGATTATAAAAGTCAAAAGGAGAAGAAACACTATAAAAGAAGGAGGTCCGAGCATCACAAACACACACTATTACAGAGAAGAAAAGAATTACACAAAAACACAAAGAACACGCAAAAAATAATAAGAGGCATGAATCATGAGGAGGCAAAAGAAATTCACTGCATCACGTTGTTTGACACTACAATCGGAAAAAGAGGAGGGACCTTCAGATATCCCCTTATTCCTTTCATCTCATCTCTTTCTTTCTCTTTTCTTTTTCTTTCCTTCATTCTTCCTCCCCTCCTTTCTCTTTCTTTTGGTCTCCTACTTGATTCACTTCAACTCGTCAATGAACCCTTGGCTACTGGTGAAATTCTTAGAAATTTTTTTTTTGTAAATATTCGTTGTCCATCTTTTTTTATATAATAAAAAGCAAAAAAAAATTAAAGAAAAAAATAAAAATAATGAAAATAAATAAATAAATAAATACTATTAAACCACCTTTCTCACATATATACTTTTCTCTTTCATTTTGGGCCTGATCTATTTTTTTCAAAAAATAATTGTACGTAAAATAAATACCAATAGTCACCTCCATTTACATGCACACCCCACTCCTTTCGGACATAACCCAAATGAAGTAAAAATTGCTATTCACACCATTTTTTTTATTTGGCTCTATTATTCTTTTTTTATTTATCATTGTGTGGTTAGTTCGTAGTGTATTGTAAATGTTCAGTCACTTATTTATTTTCCCCATGTTTTAACCCCGCACTCTTAATTACTAAGTGTATTCCCCACTTTTATTCTATCCCTTTCTATTCTCATTTGATTTATTTGTGTGTGTCTTGTCTATTTATTACTTAACGCTACATTTATCATTTTGAAATTCTATGTTAGTACTCTTTAGTACACGCTTACATTTCGTGCACTCCATGTTGGGTCTCCAACTTACTTGGTGGTGTTTTAATAAATGTGTAGGTAAATTTAGCGAATGCCATGTTGGGTCTTCAACTTGCTTGACTTTGCAATGTTTACCACAAACCCAAAGTCTTTTTTCACATTTTGTGCACTCCATGCTGGGTCTCCGACTTGCTTAACTTTACAAAGTATACTTGAGATTTTTTCTTTTCTCCACAAACAAATAATCACTCGATTCTTCTTTTTTTCTCCACAAAATTTGCACATTACTCGAGATCGCTTCAAGGTCCAATACCTTAAGTGATTCTCTCAGTTGTTTTCTTAAAATTCAACGTCGTTTCAAGGTCCAATGCCTTAATGAATCTTTGTCACGCAATTAAAACAAATTTTTCAAAAAAAATTCAACCCAACACATATACTGTATTCTACCCAAAGAACTACGTAAGTCTAATTTCCTAATTGCACCTGAGGATACTGTCAAACCCTAATTTCATTCGGGTATAATGCTTTTATTAATGCCAGCGGTAAAAAAGAAAAAAATATATACATATATATATATATATATATATATATATATATATATATATATATAAAGATAAGGAAAAAGAAAAAGAAACATAGAGATAGAGATAGAAAAGAACGAATACAGTAAATTAAGAACGGAGTAAGTTACGGAGAAGGAAAAGGGAAACCAATCGAATTGTGGTGTTTGGCACCGGTTATAGCATAGGGTCAAGGGGTCATTCAGGGTTTTGATGGTTGTTTGTTAGATCAAGACACAAAGCCACAAGGAAGGACAAAATGGTCTTTTCTTGAAGATTTCTGACCATAAATTCGCCCAGACTAGCATCCAACTCGCCTGCGTAAGATATAACTTCAACCCTAAGCAAGCAACTCGCCTAGCGAGTAGATACCTTCACCACTTAGCAAGCAACTCTCCTGGGCGAATTTCCCTACAGTCAATGGCTATTTTCTATAAATAGCCATGCAAGGTTGAAGGAAAAAGGGGTTCAACAGCCAAAAAAATAGAGAGAAAATGCAAAAGAAGAAGGAGAAAAAGAAAAATGGAGTCGAGGCGTTGTAGAGTTGTGACTGTGAATCACTTCCTTTGTCCTTTGTCTTGTTAGTCTTGTGCACTATGCAATGATCGGTTAGTTTTTCTTAAGGATTGGATGTAATCTTGGTATCCTTATGTGTCCCTTTTGATATTATATATGTATTAATCTTTTCTACTCGTTATTGGTAATTTCATTCTACTCGTAATGCTTGATTCTAGTTGATCACTAGTGTCATGAAATTGGATTTTAAGTGAGACTGGAAAGTAATCTTAGAATTTGAATTGAATGATTTTACTCTTTATTTTAGATTGCTATGAATAGAGCATGACATTTTGATTATAGAAAACCACAAAAATATAATTGTAATGTTGGGGGTATTTACTGTATATGCGAGGGGTCGATATTTAGTAAATATTCTTCGGTTTTAAGTGCGAGGAATCGACTTGGGATAACTATAGGTGCATCAGTGATGTTACAAAATCATTTATATATGTTAATCTTATTAGGATACCAAGGGTATGAACGATGAAATCCAATCCTATGTTTCTTGAATTAATTTAAGTCGTTTCCATAATTTATGATTTCCGACGCACTAATTTCCATTATTTTCGTATTTTTCGTTACTTCTGTATTTCCGTTGTTCCCGTGATTCTGTTATTTTTACTATTTATTTTGCTTTAAGTTGTCACGCTAAGTCTCAGACTTTCCCGATAATTCTCCTAGAGCGTTTTGTTTTCATAGCACGCGACGCTCAGTCTTGGACTCACCTCACATGCTCGAAGATATTCTTCCCATTCTTAATAGGTGGATACGAAGGATATCTGGCCAATAAACAAAACCAAATCGAAAATCAATTCACAATTTTTTTTCGTTAAATATCACTTGAGAACGTTTCAAGGTCCAAAGCCTTAACGACTCTTTTTTCTGTAATTAGAAAAAATCTTTCAAAAAAAGATAAAATCAATTCAACACACAAACATTTTTACCTAAAGAACTACGTAGGACTGATTTCCTCATTGCACCTTTGGATACATAGGAGTAAGGGCAACGACATTGTTGATTTGAAAAACAACAAAAACACAAAAAATTCACCGCTCTTGGAAAAATAAATAATTTTGAAGTCATGTTATTTTTATTGCACACTCAATTAAAGGCTATCGTCCTTTGTGATGGGCGCGTGGGGTGCTAGCACCTTCCTTATGCGTAAACAACTCTCGGACCCCTTTTTTTCAAAATTCGCGGACCTTCCTTTTGGTTTTTCTAACGTTTCCCTTAAATAAACATTGGTGGTGACCCCCTCTCGTTTTCTTCTTAGAAAACAAATCTCTTTTATTTTCTTTCACCATCCTGTCGTGATTTAGGTTGCGACAAAACTGTTACACGATATATTTTTTTTGGGTTCTTTGACGTGGGAACTATGAAATAAAATTACCACATATATTTTTAATTTATTGGACATAAATTTTAAAATTTTCATAAAATGACCACTTAAACATTGTTTTAAAGGTGGGAAACATAATTTTTTTTTTATTTTTTTACTCTTAATTTGTGGTCCTTTTTGGATGATCTCATTCCAAGGGTAGTTAAACATAGTTGATTCTATTATGACAACATTTTATACTTCAATGACCAAGACAATGACCAGTCCCACAAGGCGGTGGACTCCGATTACATTGTGGATTTATTCTCTCCTGTATGGCTGGTTCTCCCTCATGATGATGATGTTGTTGTTCCGTGTCAGTGTATTCAGTGTGGGTTGTTGCAGCTGAAGAACTTTGTCCTTGCTCTCCAAACAAATATGGTGCATCAAACTGTTGTAAAGAAGCTAAATATGATGCCGCAAAATTTGGTGTATTCAAATTGACACCAAATAAATTGGTCATCCATTCATGTCTAGTTGTATTGAGTGACTCGTGAGTTTAGCCAAAAGTTTGATGAACTGGTGAAGGAGTACAAAACATTGACTGAGGATGTGGAATTTCAAAATGTGTTTGTTCAACACTTGTTCCTGTAACATTATGGGTAATTGTTGTGCGTGGATCATTTAGTTGTTGTGCAACAAACAAGAACAAAATAGTGTTTTTCCTATACCATTCCATATACTCTGGTGTATGTGTCACTAATCATTTAACCCATTGTCCAGTTAAAACATCATTGTGTTTGTCTTTCCATATATTAATCCACTCTGCATGATATTCCCTTCACTCACTATAATGATTGTCTTGTATGTTGTCGCAACCTACCCTTCGGCAGGAGCATGAGGTGAGACTCAAGGGTGCATCTTCCAAAAAGGAAAACGCGTGAGAGTCACCACTAACATTCATTCAAGGAAAACATTAGAAAAAACAAAAAAGTGGTCTGCGGATTTCAAAGAAAAAGGGTTCGAGAATTATTTACGTACGGGGAAGGTATTAGCACCCTACGCGTTCGTCACAAAGGACGACAGCCTTTAATCGAGTATGCAAAATCATGACTTCAATATTATTTATTTTCCCTTTTTTAAGTTTGTTTACTTTTTGGGGTCGACAAGAGCATTGTCCTTGCTCCTACATACCCTCAAGTGCGATGAGGAACTCAGACCTACGTAGTTCTTTAAAAGCAAGAAAAGTTGTGTGTTGAGTTAATTTTAAACTTTTGAAAGGTTCATTTTAACCAACAAAAATAATAGAGACCATTAAGGCATTGGACCTTGAACGGGTTCAAGCGACTTTTGTGGATGAAAACTCAATTACATGTTGATTTTATCTTGGTTTCATTCATTAGCTCTCGATCTCTTTAAAAAGATGATTTATGGCATTAATGACCGATTGAAATTCTATTTTACAAGGATAAATGAGATTATGATAGGTTGAATTTCGCTTTACAAGAAGAAAAATGAGATTATGATACAAATGATCAGTTGAAATTCGCCTAACAAGAAGAAAAAAGATTACTGATGGTAAAAGAATGAGATGAAGATGTGCAAAGAAACAAAGATGACCCCTAAGGGTGCATAGAGCGAATTCAAAACCTTAAAATAAATACTAATTGGATGATGAACAAAGAACACCGAACGAAAAACGACGTAGAAGTCGATTATGGTTGCAATTCAGTAGCGCCTTGGCCTCGTTTTTCTCTTCTTTCTTGTTCTCTTCAAATTTCACTAAAACCTTTCAATGTTTGAAAGCTGCACCCTTTCTTCAGCCCCCCTCACGCATATTTATAGGAAATGAGGGGGTTTAGGGGTTCTGCAGCTCGCCCAGGCAAGCTATTGCTTCACCCTTTCTTCCAGATCTTCCCATATTCCTTGCGGAAGGCTTGACGTTCAATTTGATCCATCTGCTGCCTTAGCTCTTGTAAGCTGGCTAGTTCTAGGTTCTTAACTGTACATGATAGAACCTTTTTTTAAAAGAGGGCACTTGGTTCGATCCCATGTTTGCTAGAATGAAAATTCTGATGATCAATACTTCAACACTCTATCATAGAGGAGGTATAATGAATGCAGCAAGAAATGTTTATCCTATGCATGACAAAATGCGTTTATCTACGGACACAAGAGTCTGGAAGACCATCCCATTTTACCCATTATGCATTGGGTATCATGGTTCATTCGCAGTCATTACCATGGCGCCCCATGCATGCAATTAAGAAGGCAATGCGGACCTTCCGACTTCTCGTGACAAAGATGACGAGACGAATGCGATGCATGAGTAATGACACGACGTAAGTAATGACTAATGACAACATATAGTATGCGATTAGTAGCACAAAGAGAAACATAATAACGCAATAAATTAAAACCAAAAGGACATAACAACATGGTAAACACAGGAATGACAACATAAAAATATGCATGGCTATATCAAGGAAACAAAATATAGTGTGTTTGTTTCGTGTCCCTATTTTATGAACCTAATGGGAGGGACTAAAGGTTTGCTATTTACTGACAACTCCCAAGGGTGGTCGCACATAACTTTCAAAGGTTTATAGAGATATCATCCTCTTTGATATCAAACATTGTGGCGGTAGGGACTACTAGCGACAACATATCATCAAAGAGAAAAACTCTAGATGAAGCTTCATTGTCATCAAGCGAGTCGAAGACCTAGCATGACTACAAATCAACCTCCACTTCCTATGTCTCCACGGACCCGGGTATAGGGCTCAATAACTCATTGTGTGTGCAAAGGTGTAAGTTCCATGAGTGCATAGAACAAACAAATATTTCTAAATACGCATGTAATAAGTAAACAGCCACACCAACCACAAAAGCACAGAAAAGAGTTGTAAGGACATGAGAACATAAAAAAAAAGAAAGGGAAACTAAACAAAGAGAAAGTCACGATTAACATTATAAAAGATTAAATGGCTTAATTCTCTAACAAAAGTCCCTAGTAGAGTCACCAACTTTCGAAACCTTCCCTTCGGTGGGAGCATGAGGCGAGACGCAAGGGTGCATCTTCCAAAAAGGAAAATGTGCAGGAGTCGCCACCAGTGTTTATTTGAGGAAAATGTTAGAAAAAACCAAAAAGGGGTCTGCGAATTTCAAAGAAAAAGAGTTCAGGAGTTCTTTACGTGTGGGGAAGGTATTAGCACCCCACGCATTTGTCACAAGGGACAACAACCTTTAATCGAATGTGCAAAATCGTGACTTCAATTTTATTTATTTTCCCTTTTTTATGTTTTTTTTACTTTTTGGGGTCAACAAGAGCATTGTCCTTGCTCCTACGTATCCTCAAGTGCGATGAGGAACTCAGACCTACGTAGTTCTTTAAAAGCAAGAAAAGTTGTGTGTTGAGTTGATTTTAAACTTTTGAAAGGTTCATTTTAACCAACAAAAATAAAAGAGATCGTTAAGGCGTTGGACCTTGAATGGGTTCAAGCGACTTTTGTGCATGAAAACTCAATTACATGTTGATTTTATCTTGGTTTCGTTCATTAACTCTCGATCTCTTTAAAAAGATTATTTATGACATTAATGATCGGTTGAAATTTTATTTTACAAGGATAAAATGAGATTATGGCACAAATGATCGGTTGAAATTCGCTTTACAAGAAGAAAAGAGATTACTAATGGTAAAAGAATGAGATGAAAATGTGCAAAGCAACAAAGAGGACCCCTAAGGGTGCATAGAGTGAATTCAAAACCTTAAAATAAATACTAACCGGATGACGAACAAAGAACACCGAACGAAGTAGAAGTCGATTACGGTCGCAATTCGGTAGCGCCTTGGCCTCATTTTTCTTGTCTTTCTTCTTCTCTTCAAATTTCACTAAAACCTTTCAATGTTTGAAAGTTGCACCCTTTCTTCAACCCCCCCCCCCCTTCACGCATATTTATAGGAAATGAAGGGGTTTAAGGGTTCTCCAGCTCGCCCAGGCGAGCTATTGCTTCACCCCGAAGTAACCTTGCTCACCCAAGTGAGCTGATTATTTCACCCCTAAGTCTTTCGGGGGCCCAGGCTAGCCTGGGTGAGCTAAGGGTCAGGAAAAAGCTTAAATTGACCATTTTGCCCTCCTTTTTGGGTATTTTCTACATTCTTTACCAAAACGTTGAATAATCTTTCGTCTTGCTAGGTAACTGGTGTCGAACAACTCATTTCGACCAACGAGAATCAAAATGTTAACAAATGATAGTCCCCAGACGAAATTAGGGTCTGACATATGTCAATCTGGTGAAGTCGATCAAGATTCATGGGATCAATAGGGATATCTTGTAGTCCAAATTGTAGCTAGACCCGATTTGTTTGATGTCATTCCACAATGGGAAAACAAATAATTGTAGTACATGGAAACCAAATCTCTATGTCTTTGTATGCATGTCTCAGTAAGTGTTCTTCAAATCCTCTATATGGGACCCAAGAAAACTAAAATATATGCTAACAATACAACATTAGTAAATGTTAATATGTACATATTGATGGTGCGGTTCATCATAGTATTATACCTCATGGTTCTCCATATGATATATACAAGATTTATACCCAACCAAGTCACCATGAGGTGTGACCCTATATTCTAATCTACCACCACTTCATCTGAAATGTAAAAGAAACAAAACCATTATTCATTGTAATGTTATCATATGCATCATTGAAATTAAAAATTTAGATTTCACTATATGTAAATAACCTTTTAGCAAGTGGATAAGTTGTTTTGGGCCGTGGGACTCTTGGTGCAATAAAAGGCATGTGGTACCAAGCTCATGACTGCAATTGTATGGCAGAACCATCCATAACTCTACCAACCTCCGATGATGCCCGACACAATTCTCTGTACAGGTTTACTAAACAAGCAAAACCCCAACTATATTTTTTTATGTTGTCAAAATCATGTAAATGGTTCAAATACATTAGATGAACTCTATTTCCAGATTTATCAGGAATTAAAGCATTGTCAATCATGTATATTATGTAAGCTCTAGACTTGCATTGAAGTTGGTGTATTGTTGGTTCTTCAGGCAATGGTGTACACAAGATTCTAAGCAACCATGTCAGTTTTAATGCAGCTCCCTTACGTGCATTGTCTAGAGGGACTTGACCTAGTAACTCATCGCATAACTCATCCCAATGTAAGAAGCTAGGTCCAGTCACGACCATCGACTCTAATGCCTGGATGCAATGCAACATCTTTGAGCGTGATGGTGCACCTATAGTATGGCAGGTGAAAGGTGTGTGTTTCAAGCCTCCATCGTTCAACCAATGCAGTGATCAATGCAGGATCAATTATGCACTGTTTGATTAAGGCAATATGTTGGAACCTGGTAGATGATAACAATGGTATAATTTGTGGTTGTGGTTCAGGTATTGTATGGTAATATGAAGTAATTAAGTCGTTAATCATGGTACGTGAACGGTCAACGTGTTGATGACCCAATAGAGGTATATGAGCCATGACAACAATGTTAAATGGTAAATCGGGTACAAATGATATAAAATTTGAAGTTGGGTGATGAAAATGTGGTATTGACATGTACCTCCCATCTATTTATAATATAAACTGTGTCGAGATTCCAAAGTACTTTTACACTTTATCTCATTGTAAGGCCTCGAGATTCCAAAGCACATTTACACTTTGTCTCATTGTAAGGCCTCAAGATTCGAAAGCGCGTTAACACGACTGTGTTAGTGTCACGCATCAAGATTCCAATTCACATGAACCATGGACCCGTGATTGATTGTATATATAAATGCATCATATCACCATAGACTTTGCACAGTTGCATTAAATCAAATTGTGAAAGCAGACAAAGAAAGCAAGCAAAATGAGGTTAGAGTCAATTTGTGTGTACATTTATATCAATGGTGAAATCTTTCAAAGTTCAAGTGCAAATGTATTTTTCAGAGGTAACAAGACAAAATCGTTACTGTTGAATCTAACAATGACATTGCCAAATATAATCATTGCAATACAATCATCAATTAGAGATAATGATGTTACACCTATAATTACTGCACTTTGGTATCGTTGTCTTGTATATCAATTCAATGGTCAAGTTCAATATAGGGCAATTCAAATAATTGACGAAGAAGGTGTTTGGTACATTTGCAAATATGGCAAGTGTAATATGTATGGAACTTAAAGTTGATGTTCATAATTCATTATCACCTTCTCAAGTGAATGACCTAAGTTGGGTCGAGATGGAGCAGAAGCTACACAATTCCCTGAAACTATAATGAATAATTTAACATATTTTGTTGTTGTATTGCATTTAAGTTTTCTCGGTCTTTATGATGTATTTGTAGTTGTTCCATGCTTTTCAATTGTTTTTTTAATTTACTTCAATATTAATAACCTACATGCATGATTGCAGAGATGCGGAACAGTGTCGTACCTAACCCTCATTGCACTGACAACCCTATTAATGTGCGGTGCTGCACACTCTTCACTCACATGCACCGAGAACCCCATTGATGTGGTTCTCAATAATCCGCATCTCGGTGTGCGATGTGGAATAGTGAGCTCAACACTCATGATACAATGGACAGACTGTTACCTTTAATGTACGCCACTGCACATTGTTCACTCACATGTGTATGTTTACCACATTAACGTGATTCTCAATAATTCGTGTGAGCTCGGTGCACGATGCAGAACAATGCGGTCAACACTTATGAGGCAACGGACAGACTGTCGCTTTTAATGTGTGTTGTTGTATACTGTTCACTCACATTCATACATTTACCACATTAACGTGGTTCTCAATAATCCGTGTTGGCTCAGTACACGACGCGAAACATTGCAGTCAATACTCATGATGCAACAGACAAACTATCATTTGTAATGTGCGTTGCTGCACATTGTTCACTCACATGCGTACGTTTACCGCATTAATGCAGTCAACACTCACAATGCAACAGACAAACTGTCGTCTTTACTGTGCGATGCTACACACTGTTCACTCACATGCACCGAGAATCCCATTAATGTGGTTCTCAATAATCTATGTGGGGCTCTATGCACGATGCAGAACAATGTAGTTAACAGTCATGATGTAACTTCCACTGAACGAAATGTCATTATTAAAAAATTATATTCAATAAATTGATACTATTAAAATATTTAATTTTTATTAATGCAAAAATAATATTAAAAAACAATAATATTTCAAAATAATTGCAATGTAAACTAAACTTATTTTTAATTTTTTTTATTAATGCAAAAATATTATTAAAAAAATAAGTAAAATGTTAACTAAAAAAATTTAAAATTTATTTTTAAAATTACTATAATTTTAAAAAAATGATCATTGAGAAGTTGGGGTTGGTAGCTTCTTTCCCCTATCTAAGAAGAACAATTTTTTTTTTTACCAAAGTGCACCTTCTCTTCTTGATTTTTCCCACAATACACCTATTCAAAAATTATTTTCCAAACTACACTACTTGCACACTACAGGTAGGAAGTCGGGTTTGGCCACCCCGACTTCCGTGCTTGAGGTTTTTTTAATTTAACTTATTAAAAAATATAAATATTATATTATATAAATATATTTTTAATTGGTTTTAAAAATAATTTTTTACTAAATTAATTTTTAAATTTTTTTAAGATTTGATTAAATTAAGTTTTTAATAAGAAAATGATATTATTAAATATAATTATTTTTGCTATATTATTTAATTTACTTAAGATATTTTTAGGTGAATATTTTTAAAAAAAATCTGAATTTCATCTAGTAATATATTTATTTTAGTAAAAAATTAAAACTTTTAATATTATTATTTTACTAAATATAATTTGTTTGTTTATGTCATTAGATTTAATTAAAAATGATAATATTTTTTGTTTAACAATTTATTTATAGAAGAACATTATACTTCATTATCAATAAAATACTTAAACAATCACATTTGACTAAGGAAAAACTTAAGATAAAGATATGTTAGGACAATTGTTTTTGCTATGGCCATGTAGCCATTAAATTCCACATTTTTTTCTACTTTCCCATTCATTTTCGTCTTCGTCCATCTCAATAGGAATGCGAGTTGAAACGGAACAACCCTTTGCAGTCCTCTTTCTCCTTGGATCAGGACCCCACTAATCTTCTTCATATTCTTGTCACATTGATCTGTGTGGCATAAACCAAAGGAGTTGTCGTAGACGTGCAAAATGTGTTGTTAAGTGAATAGCGGCGGCACATAGTTCATGGGATCAACATTGACAGATTTACAAGCAACCACGACATGAGAACACGGTAAGTGTTTAGCCTGATATTCACCACAATCACACTTTTGGGGTTGTAACATTACTTTAAACCTTCCAGGTGGTTTGGGTGTTTGAAGTGGGGATTGAGTCTTTGTTACAATAAATGTGTGATTATGTCTGTCAAATTCATTTACAATATGTGTATTTGATTCTTGTTGACTGTTATTCATTACCTCAGAGACGACTTCAAAATACTGTGAGTCGAAGTTGATCATTGCCTGAGTTTGTCGACCTCTAATTGTGCGGTCTTGAAGTACGTCTCCTCAACCAACGATGACACCAGCAAATGTCTTGTATTTTTTAACATGAAATTAACAGACTCAGACAAATTGGTAGTTATATGTCCCCAACGTTTCCCCTCATCGAAGCATTGTACATAATTTTGTTTGGGTAATTGATTAAGCCATTCAGTTGCACTTGACTTATTCGCACAAATATCCCCAAGATGTCGTCAGTGCATCTTCTTTGTGTATGCGTAACCTGTAAATTTTCAATCTATTACATTATGAAATTTGATTGAAAGTAGAGTTTAACGAAGAAATAAAATAGATTCTCACCAGCCAGCATGAGTGGTTTCTTTACATGTTTGCAGTTTGAGTTACAGCAAAGAAAATTGTGTGCAATGTGGCACAAGAAAAAGGAATAAGATGTGTCCTAAACCAATAAGTTACTTGGGTTGTTATAGGCACTTATAATTAAGGGGTGTCTGTCTGAAATGAGAGAAATGTTAATTTGCAGAGTAACATGTCTTCTCAAATTCTTTAGGAAAAACCCCCCAAGCTGAAGTTGTGTCTCCCCTTCTATAATGGTGTAGGCAATCGGGAAGATATGGTTAGCTCCATCTTGTGTTGTAGCTATCAATAGCCTGCCAGTATACTTCCAGTAAAGCCATGTATCATCTACTCGTACTATGGGTTTGCAATATGCGAACCCATTAATGCATGGACCAAATGACCAAAAGACATTTTTAAACATTCTTTTGCCCGATACGGTTTCTCCTCCCTCAAACACGAATTCTGTTTGAGCAACGACCACGGTCCCGGGAACACAAGATTGCAAAGCTCCCAAAAGTTTTGGCAGGTTGACATATGATTCTTCCCTATTTCCATGAATCATTTCCAATGCTCTTTACTTTTCTAACCATGTCTTTTTGTAGGATGGGGTATAATTCATGAACGTTTTGATCTCTACAATCAACGTCTTTATAGAGATGGTTAGGTTTTTTTTTACAATTGGTTGGATGATCTGTGGTATGTCGTGTTTGTCGAGTTGCGATGATCTTGTCTGAGCGTTAGCACGAGACAAGTGTGGTGACCTTTGATACTCTTGATAATCCATTTGTTATGCTTCTTTGAATGGCATGCGCCTAAGCTCCATGTACATCCATTTTCATGTGATTTACACACAAAGTTTAGCCTTCTATGGTCAGAGTAAATTGTTCTGCAATCAAAATGATTTCTGATGTTGTATTCTTTGACCGCTCGAATACATTGTTCTTTTTCATCGAAGGTCATGCCAACCACGAGTGCATCGGTTGGTGGTTGTGCATTATGTTGCTGCTGAAAAAAATAGTGTCAATCAATGTAGTGTGGAAGGTAGTCAAAGTTCAAGTCTACTGGACACCTAGGTTGGTGATATTGCAATGGAGGTGACGGAGGTGTCGTTGGGCTGCCAACACCCTCGTCATCGCTTTAGTCATCACTTTGGTCATCGCTTTGGTGATTGATGTGATCAAAGAACTATTGATCCTCTTCCTCACTAAAATCATCCATGTTTTCCTCATGAAACTGTATAATGGGATCTTCATTAGCGATGAGATGTTCATTTCGGTTTGATAATTGTGCTTGTGGTTGTTGTGAGGCTGACATAAAGGGGGATGAATGATGGTTTTGTTGGTCAAAAGAGGTTTGTTGGGCATCAAAAAAAAGAATAATTTTTTGGATAATAGTTGTGTGTATGAAAGGGGTCTTGTGTTTCAAGGTTGTTGTATGAAGACACTGGATCATTGAGGTCCAGGTTGTTGTACGATAATTGTAGTGGAGGAGGTAGTTGTAGTTGTGGACATGAGGGTTGTGGAGACGATGGTTGTGGTTGAGGAATAAGGTCAGTAACAACATAGAATTCAGCAAAATTCAATGGTGGATTCTGGAGAATTGTTTTCATCACACCTCTGAGATCGTAATTGTCGAGTAGTTATGCTTAAATATAATGTGTCTGGCCCTAATGAAATGAAATAGGGACACGAAATAACAATTGAGTGACATTTTCAATTGCTCAAGTAGGGAGACGGTTGTTAATTTTCCGAATCAATTATGTTAACGTAATAGAATGATTGGCGTAAATAAATATTGGGTTCGCACATGTGGACACCGATCCCTGAATTGGGATGTCTGCTATGTGACCATTGTGATAAATGACGGTCAAAATTTCTTTAGGTGGAGCCATGATGGTACCTGTGGGATACGAGTGGAAAGTTAGGTGGGAGGGTTAGGTGGCAAAGTTAGTTACGAGGGTTAAGTAGGAGGGATAAGTGGCAAAGTTAGGTAGGAGAGTTAGGTGGGAGGGATAGATGGCAAAGTTAGGTAAAAGAGTTAGATTGGAAGGTTAGGTGGGAGGGTTAGGTAGGATATTCAATGCATGTGAGTGAATATTGTGTAGTTACGGAACAGTGTATGCATGTGAGTGAACAATGTGCAACACCACACATTAATGTACATGACAAACTGTCTGTTGCATCATGAGTGTTGACCGCGGTGTTCAACATCACGTGCCAAGGTCACGCGGATTGTTGAGAACCACGTTAATGAGGTAAACATATGCATGTGAGTGAATAGTGTGCAACAACAAACATTAATGGGGTTGTCGGTGCATTGAGGGTTAGGTTCGACATTGCTCCACATCTCTGAAATCATGCATGTGTAGACTATTATTACTAAAGTAAATTGAAAATAACAACTTCAAAGCATGCAACAACTACAACTACATAATAAAGACTGAGAAAAACTTAAACGCAATACAACAACAAAATATGTTAAATTATTCATTCTAATTTCAGAGAATTGTCCAGCTTCTGCTCCATGTCGACCCAACTTAGGTCATTAACTTGAGTAGGTGATAATGAATTATGAACATAAATTTTAAGTTCCATACATATTACACTTGTCATATTCACAAATGTATAAAACATGCACAAAACACCTTCTTCGTCAATAATTTGAATTGCCATACATTGAACTTCACCATTGAATTCATATACAGGACAACAATGCCAAAGTGCAGTAATTATAGGCATAACATCATTATTTGTAATTGATGACTGTATTGCGGTGATTATGTTTGACAGTATCATTGTTGGATTCAAAAGTAACGATTTTGTCTTGTCACATCTAAAAATTGCATTTGCACTTGAACTTTGAATGATCTCACCATTGATATAAATGTACGCACAAATAGGCTCTGACCTCATTTTGCTTACTGTCTTTGTTTGCTCTCAAAATTTGATTTGACGCAACTATGCAGAGTTTTTGGTGATATGGTGCATTTATACATACAATTAATCACGGGTCCATGGTTCACATGAATTAGAATCTCGATGCGTGACACTAGCACAGTCGTGTTAACATGCTTTGGAATCTCAAGGCCTTACAATGAGACAAATTATAAATGTGCTTTGGAATCTTGAGGCCTTACAATGAGATAAAGTGTAATGTCGAGCCCATGTGGATTGTTGAGAACCACGTTAATGCGGTAAATGTACGCATGTGAGTGAACAGTGTACAACACCACACATTTTAATTTTAGGAAATTATGCAGCTTCTGCTCCATTGATTCAATAGTAACGATTTTGTCTTCTCACCATCGATATAAACGTACGCACAAATTGGCTCTGACATCATTGCTTGCTCTCTCTATTTACTCTCACAATTTGATTTGACGCAATTGTGCAAAGTGTTGGATGATATGGTATGTTTATATATGCAATCAATCAAGGGTCCATGGTTCACGTGAATTAGAATCTCGATACGTGACACTAGCACAGTCGTGTTGATGTGATTTCGAATCTCGAGGCTTTACAATGAGACAAGTTATAAATGTGCTTTGGAATCTTGAGGCTTTACAATGAGATAAAGTGTATTTGTGCTTTGTAATCTGAACGCAATTTATATGATAAATAGATGGGAGGTGCATGTCAATACCACATTTGCATCACCCAACTTCAAATTTTATATCATTTGTACTCAATTTACCATTTGACATCATTGTCATGGCTCATAAACCTTCATTGCGTCATTAACACGTTCATCATTCATGTACTACGATTAATGACTTCATCACTTTCTATTACCATACAATACCTGAACCAAAACCACAAATTATACCATTATTATCGTGTACCGGGTTCCAACATATTGCCCTAATCAAACAATGTAGAATTGATCCTACATTGATCACTGCATTGGTTGAACGATGGAGGCCTGAAACATACACCTTTCACCTGCCATGGGGTGAGTGCACCATCACACTCGAAGATGTTTCACTGCATCTAGGCATTAAAGTCGATGGTCGTGTTGTGGCTGGACCTAGCTTCTTACATTGGGATGAGTTATGCAATGAGTTATTAGGGGAAGTCCCTCCCGAAAATGCAAGTAAAGGAGTTGCATTGAAGCTGACAAGGTTTTTAAGCATCTTGCGCGCACCATTGTCTGAAGAACCAACAACACACCAACTATAATGCATGTGTAGAGCTTACATAATGTACATGATTGGCGGTGCTTTAATTCCTGATAAATCTGGAAATAGAGTTCATTTAATGTATTTGAACCTATTATGTGATTTGAACAACATAAAAAAAAAATATAGTTGGGGTTCGGCTTGTTTCACAAACCTATATAGAGAACTATGTCGAGCATCATCGGGGTGGGTAAAGTTATGGGTGGTTGTCCCATACTATTGCAGTGATGGGCTTGGTACTGCATGCCTTTTATTGCACCAAGAGTCCCACGACTCGAAACAACTTATCCACTGGCTAAAAGGTTATTTACATATAGCAAAATCTAAATTTTTAATTTCAATGACGTGTATTATAACATTACAATGAATACTGGTTTTGTATGTTTTACATTTAAGATGGAGTGGTGGTAGATTAGAGTATAGGGTCGCACCTCATGGTGACTTGGTCAGATATAGATCTCATATAGATCATATGGAGAGTCATGAGGTATAATATTATCACGAACTTCACCATCAATATGTACATATTAACATTTACTAATGTTGCATTGTTAACATATATTTCAGCTTTCTTGGGTCCCATATAGAGGATTTGAAGAACACATGCCGAGACATGCATACAGAGACAGAGATTTGGTCTGCATGTACTACAATTATTTGTTTCTTGATTATGGAATGATATCAAACAAATCGGGTCAAGCTACAATTTGGACTACAACAAGATATCCATGTTGATCTCATGAATCTTGATTGACTTCACCAAATTGACATGCAAGGCAATCATTATAGTGACTAGATGAAATATCATTTGGAGTGGATTAATATCTAGAAAAACAAATGCAAAGATTTTTTAACTAGGCAATGGGTTGAATAATGACACATACACCAACGTACACGGAATGGTATAGGAAAAACACTACAATGTTCTTGTTTGTTGCACAACAACTGAATGATCCACGCAAAACAATTACCCATAATGTTGCAGGGACAAGTATTGAACAAACACATTTTGGAATTCCACATCCTCAGTCAATGTATTGTACTCTTTCACATGTTCATCGAACTTTTGACCAGACTGGCGACTCAGTCAGTGCAACCAGCCATGAATGGATGACCAATTTATTTGGCGTCGATTTGTATACACCAAATTCAGCGGCATCATATTTAGCTTCTTTACAAAAGTTTAATGCACCACATTCTTTTGGAGAACAAGGACAAAGTTCTTCAGCTACAACAACCCACGTTGAATATACTGACATAAAACAACAACATCGTCTTGACGTGGGAGAACTAGTCATACAGGAAAGAAGAAATTCGCGACGTAATCGGCGTCCACCGCCCTGTGGCACTGGCCATCGCCTTGGTCATTAAAGTATAAAATGTTGTGATAATGGAATCAAATATGTTTAAGTACCTCTGTAACGGTTTCATCAACTATGATTTGGACCCTTGCAACTATGCTTAAGTGCACATGTTCTGCATATTTTTAAAATTATGTCTAACACATTAATGATATTTGTGACACAATTTTTCCATAGTTTGAACGTCAAAGAATCCAAAAAAAATAATATCGTGCACCAGTTCCATGGAAAACCACCTCAAAATAGAAGCACAAAATCGAAAAAACTACAATTTGAACTCTTGCAACTATGCTTAAGTGTCCATGTTCTGTATTTTTTTAAAATTATGTCCAACACATTAATGATATTCGTGACACAATTTTTCCATATTTTGAACGTCAAAGAATCCAAAAAATATATATCGTGTGCCAATTTCATGGAAAACCACCTCAAAATAGAAGCACAAAATAAAAAAAACTATGATTTGGACCCTAGCAATTATGTTTAACTACCTATGTTCTGCATTTTTTTTAAATTATGTCCAACACATTAATGATATTTGTGACAAACTTTTTCCATAGTTTGAACGTCAAAGAATAAAAAAAAATAGCGTGCACCAGTTCCATGGAAAACCACCTCAAAATAGAAGCACAAAATCGGAAAAAAATTATGATTTGGACCCTTGCAACTATGCTTAAGTGTCCATGTTCTGTATTTTTTTAAATTATGTCCAACACATTAATGATATTAGTGACACACTTTTTCCATAGTTTAAATGTCAAATAATACAAAAGAAATATATTTGTAACACACTCTGCAATTTGCACACGTCTCTAAAAAGATAAATGTCGCACCAGTAAAACTGACATGAGATGGACAACTCAGAATTTCTTTTTTCACTCTGAAAATTATAATGGACTTTTGCTCCATCAATTACTAGGGATAAATCACAGTCCAAATTGACAATACTATGCAATTTGCAGGTGTCTCTAAAAAATTAAATGTCTCACCAACAACACTATACAATTTGCACATTATGGACCCTTGCAAATATGCTTAAGTGTTCATTTACATGTTCATCTAAATGCACATTTAACTAGTGATTCACCCAACTATAAGAAAATTCTATAAATACCACTATAGCTAAAGACATTCGTAACACTTTCAAATTTTCATCTCAATCCCTACCACAATGTGTCACCTAATTGCATATGTTTGTGTTTACTACAACAATCAAATATGCAACACTAATGAGGGCACCACCTTCGTTAGTAACAACATAAAAACTTTCATGGTCAACAAGGCTATAACCTTTACACAATTGCTTGAACTTGTTCACCAAAAACTAAACATTGAACCACAACAACATATCCAACATCTCCACTTTCAGTGCCCTATATTTGAGTCAGGACAACGTTATATGTACACATCTTTTATTCTGAGAGATGATAATGATGTTCAACAAATATTCAACATTTTTTTACAACAACCCATCACTACCATTTGTGGGGCTATTTGCCTTTATCTGTGAAAATAATAACCCACCAAGAAACCAACATGGCTCAACCTCCAATCTTGAGGACTTATCACATGAATACGAGACTTGTTGGGTCAAAAACCATGATAGTGATACTGACTCCTCTTCCGGACCCGATGGAAGTAACATGTCTTCATCCCACAAAACAATATTCAAACGGGATTGGTAATCTACAGATCATTCATGTCTTAGTTATTTCTGCTTTGAGGTTTTCATGTAATGTCTTATGTCCGTGTTTAGTTATCACTTTACGTAATGAAATAAATTTTTTATTTAAATTTAAGTTAGCAATTTTCTGTTTACCCATTTCTACTGTAGTAGGTGGCATGGTAACATAACTGTCGAAATTCACAGAACTTTGTCATTTACACTACACTGTTTCAAAAAACTAAATGTCTCACCAGAAAAACTGACATAAAATGGAAAACTCATAATCTTTTTTTTCACTCTTAAAATTATTATGGATATCTTTTGCATTAATTACAAGGAAAAAATTACTGCTCCAAATTGACAACACTCTGCAATTTACACACATCTCTAAAAATTAAATGTCTCACTAGCAAAACTGACATGAAATGGATAACTCATAATCTCTTTTTTCACTTTGAAAATTATCATGGATGTCTGCTGCATTAATTACAACGGAAAAATCACAGTCCAAATTGACAACATTCTACAATTTGCACACGTCTTTAAAAAATTAAATGTCTCACCAACAAAACTGACATGAAATAGACAACTCATGATCTCTTTTTTCACTCTGAAAATTATCATTGACGTCTACTGCATTAGTTACATGGGAAAAATCCCAGTCCAAATTGACAACACTTTACAATTTTCACTAGTCTCTAAAAAATTAAATGTCTCACCAACAAAATTGACATAAAATGGATAACTCAGAATCTCTTTTTTCACTCTGAAATTATAATGAACATTTTCTACATCAATTACCAAGGAAAAGAAACATTGAATTCTAGAGAACCCTTTAACAGGAACACAACTCTAACCTTATGAGATTCCAATACACATCAATGTGGCAAAATGTTCATACAACTATAAATAACACAAAACACCCTTAATACAAACACACAATTTCACACAACATACCTTCATAAATCAAATTCAATCTTATTACTATATCATTTTTGGGAGAAACAAGCAGTCAAACCATTGCTAACTCGATATTAGTCTTCATTTTTTCCAAATGGATCAATCACTCACAACCAAAATGGTTTTTATTTTCAAAGTCTCACTCCAACATCAATGTGAGTTCCTAATGACTGTTCTTTTGATACACTCAAGCATAGAATGCACAACACCCTTCAACTAACCAACGATGAATTAGTGGATAAAATCTACTACTGACAACCATTCGTAGATGCAGATCAGCAATATTTTTTTCAATTTCTACAATTGAAAATGATGATGATGTTTACACAATGTTAATGTGCAATGAACAATACTCGTATGTTGGCCCTATAGAATTATTATGTATCATCAATAGAACACCGGATGTTATACTCAACCTGCTTCAATCCACTATCACTCCTATTCATGATGTAATTATGTATTACAATGGGAAATGGAACATACCACGCCAAGGTGGATTTTTGGGTTACTCCTTCACTGGAACAAATCCAATAAGATTTGGCATTCCTTCGGGATGTAGCATAGACAAACTCAAGGATTTAATCAAGCAAGTTGCACATATAGAAGTTCCCCTTATGGAATTCACGAATCATAATTTGTTAGACAGTTGTTCTTTCGACAACCAAGACATGCTAATTATTCAGAAAATTTAATTGAATATGAAATAACAGAATTGAAAAATGACGAAGACGTGCTAAAGGTGTTAGCACAATCCAACTCTTGGAAACGATTCTACCCAATAAAACTTTGGTTATCTTTAACAAACCAGTAATCAAAATAGAAGAAGACATGTATCCTGCACAACATATTTCAGATTATCATTAGTTTTGTCATATTTGCGTTGCAATTGTACCTTTTAATATGTTTTATTATTCTCGACTATCATCTCAGTTACCACACTTTTAAATTTTATGTCTATTGTATAAGACAGATATATCAATTATTTTTTCACTGTATTTTTTAATTTATTTTAATATTGCTAACTAATTTTCTTATTTTTTTAATTAACGAACGTAACGAAAAAATATCAACTGCACATAAATTTAACTAAAAAATTACATACAACATAGCTAAAAAAATTATACTATAATTTTATCTAATTTTTTTCATTTTTCTTTATCTATATATTTCTCTTTAAAAAAAATTAAAAAATATTTTAATAAAAAATATTTTTAAAAATAATTAAATATATATTTATATAATATAATATTTATATTTTTTAATAGTTTAAATTTTAAAAAAAAACCTCAAGCACGGAAGTTGGGGTGGCCAAACCCGACTTCCTACCTATAGGGTGCAAGTAGTGTAGTTTGGAAAATAATTTTTGAATAGGTGTATTGTGAAAAAAATCAAGAGAAAGAATGTGCACTTTGGTAAAAAAAAAAAAAAACCTAAGAGGAACTATGTTAGATTTTATTGGGTGAGTGGGGATTAGCTTATTTTGAACAAACTTAGATCCATAAAATAAATTTTATTTAAAAACGAGTTTAAATTAAAGTGATTTGTATTTAATAAAATTATTTCAAAAATAATTTTGTGTAAAATTATTAAACCAACATCAAAGGTTGTTTTTTATTGGCTATCATAGACCGTAGACCGTGGACCATTAAAGGAAGATGCTATGGTGGATCAATTTGTTATAACCGTTAGATTTACTGTATAAGATTGGACGGTTGGGATGTCTGGCCTGGTAACCTTTGACATTGTATTTTAATTATTATTTTTTAAATGAAGTTTACACAAATACTCTTTTGTAGTAGTTGACACAATTACCCTTTTTAGTTAATTATAATAATTAATATTAATTTCAGTAAAACAATTGTGATGTAGGGTTCAAGTTGGTTGTATAAGGCTCCGCAAGTGGCTCGTTGTGTCCGTATCCGTACTGTCATGTCGAAGATTGATCAATCTGTGCTTTCCATTTCATCCACATTCCCATTAATTGGTGGTGGAGAACTTAGGCAAATTGCCCCAATGGGGCTCATTTTACAAACTATTTCCTTGAATGGGTCTGTTTTGAAACTATTTCTAAAGGGGGTTCGTTTTTTACATGGAACGCCATGCAAAACGCCATTGCAACTAGCAAAATGGCTGTCTGAGCAACACATGGCTTTTCGCCACTGCCACTGGCGAAAAAGCCAGTGGTTTCGCTACTGGTTTTGGTGATATCGCCATCCACTTGATCCCGCCAGTTTGACTGGCGAATTAGCTTGCGTGATGGGTAGAGGAGGTGCAGGTGTGCAAGTGGGTGTGCAGGTGGCAGGGAGGATAGGTGCAGACGTGCAGAGGTGCAGGCAGTTTTCGCCAACAGAGTTTGCGAAACAGCCTCCTCATGTTGTGCTTCTTTTTCTATTTAATGCGTACATGGTGTAATGGTGTGAGCTGCATGATAAAAAAATTTCCTAGTGTCCTCATGTTGTGCTTCCTTGCTTGTTTCACCAAAGATTATAGCGAAATCATTTCCTCCTTCCTTCTTCCTTCCTGCTTGTTCTTCATGGTGGTGAGTAAACAACTATTATTATTTAAATTTAGTTTGCATTAAGACTTCTAGGGCTGTTAATATTTAAATTAATACTAGCTTCTTCTAGGTTGCTGTTATTTAAATTTATTTTGTATTAACACTTCTAGGGCTGTTGATATTTAAATTAATACTAATTTCTAAGCTATTGATATTTAAATTAATACTAATCTTTAAGTTGTTGATATTTAAATTAACACTAATTTTTAAGCTGTTGATATTTAAATTAACACAACAAAGCATCAACACTAAGTTAATTTAATTAAAAAAATAAAAGAAACTTCAAATTCAAACTTTATTTTGGACTGAAAATAATTACTTTAAAATAAATATGATACCAAACAAAATTTTGATTCACAAACTTTATACGTTTTCAAAGCTCAGAAAGTTGAAGAAGGCTGATAAAATTTCAAAGGCTAACAAGTTTAAGAAAGGCACGAAAGCATAAGAGGAGAAGCTGATATTTAAAGGAATTGCAAATCACCAATGGGAGCTGCAACATGTACAGACCTATTTCGCTAGGCCCTGTGGCGAAACCAGCCTTGGCCTGTGACCTACTGCCTAGCCCTGCTGCCCTAGACCTGCGCCTGCTGCACCATTTTTGCCGGTCAAACAGACAAATCTAGTGCATGGTTGTACCGCCAGCACGAGCAGCAAAACCATTGGCTTTTTCGCCAGTAGCAGTGACGAAAAACCACGATGGCCATTTCGCCAATTGCAATGGCGATTTGCATGACGTTTCATATAAAAAACGAACCCCCTTTAAAAATAATTTAGAAACAGACTCATTAAAAAAAATAATTTGTAAAATGAGTCCCATTAGGACAATTTCCCGGAGAACTTACCCAAGACAAAACTTCTTATAATAAGGGTAACTAAGGGGACATTTATTTCCTGGCTAAATTTTTCAATCTCTCGAACACACTTGTACAACAGAGAAAATAATCCGTCGTTTATTGTAATTTGTAAACTAATAAATTAATTAATTTAAGATATATTTTTTTATTTGGATAAACAATAATTTTATCTTTCTTAAATATTTAATCTCAACGTTCCACTGTAACACTTTTTTATTAATGATCTATTTATTTATGTTTTCTATTTTTAAAATTTTTAAAATTTTTGTTCATATGTTAACTTTTATTTACCGTCAATATGATGATTTTTAAAAGAGTATGAGTAGTGAGAGACATTTTCTCATGTTAATGAGAGTTA
This sequence comes from Glycine soja, assembly GCF_004193775.1. Classification (NCBI taxonomy): domain Eukaryota; kingdom Viridiplantae; phylum Streptophyta; class Magnoliopsida; order Fabales; family Fabaceae; genus Glycine; species Glycine soja. The sequence goes on along the minus strand of NC_041012.1, from coordinate 21,115,102 downwards.
TATAATATAACATTTTGAGTGTAATTTGCTTTATTTATTGGTCTTATAATAACATTGTTTGCTTTATAAAAAGATAAAAAAAAAATAACATCCTTAAGGTAATGATAAAAATAATTTATCAACTATAATAAATATTTCCATAAAAAATAATTTAATCAAACATAATCTTAATTATTTTCAAGAATATAAAAAATATTTTCAACTAATTTTATAATTAATCAAGTCTATTTGTATTTTAATATGGTAAAAAAAGTGTTTTTGAAAATATAATTGATTTTTATTAATCTCTCTCTCTCTCTCTCTCTCTCTCTCTATATATATATATATATATATATATATATATATATATATATATATATATATATATATATATTCATTTTTGTTTGCTTTACCCCGTTGTTTTCAGCTTGAGAACTGATATCATCATCATTCATTAGCTGGGCGGTTTGAAAAGGCTAAATTCTAATAACACCAACGTCTTCATCTTGTAAGCTCCGTCTCTTGACAAAATCAACGTCCCATTTATGCAAGCTTTGATTAACCATTTTCATTCCCTTTTTCCTTCGCACTACTCCCTCATTCTGTGCCATGTCTTCCTCTCTCGTTATTCCTTCCACTCCCTTCTTCGCCCATGGAACAAGAACCCTCCCTCTCACTCGATCTAGGGTTTCCATGACCGTCTCCGCCGGATCTCAGCCTTCTCTCCGCGACGCTCTGTTCGCCGATTACAAGGCCTCCACTTCATTCTTCTTCCCCGGCCAGGTAAACTCCCCCTTCCTCAAAACGACATCGTTTGGAATTTCGAATTAATGAAGAAAAAAAAACACACACAAACACAAGTTTTTGTGAATGTAATGTTGTTGTGATTGCAGGGTGCTCAAGCTGTTGGAATGGGGAAAGAAGCTCAGAATGTGCCTACTGCTGCGGTTTTGTTCAACAAGGCAAACAACGTATTGGGGTAGTTACTTACAAGCTTAATTTGTAATCAATTTTTTCTTTTTGAAGTTTTTATATTATTATTGTTTTATCTCTCATATGACGTAATTTCTGCATTCAGGTTTGATCTTCTTGATATATGCATCAATGGGCCAAAAGAAAAGCTAGATTCAACTGTTATCAGCCAGGTATATACTTTAATGCTTTTGTCAAACTATGTGTTCAGTATAAACTAGCAATCTAGGCTGTTCTCATCTGGCATAGACTATTGATGGAACAACGGGATATGATGTAGATTGTAGAATGACTTTGGTTGCCATTATTTAGATTGTTCATGTTTATACTATAATGGAATGGATTGAAGCCTGATCCCCCCCAATTTGGGAGATATAGGATGAATTGATGAAACCAACTTAATGTTTATTAATTTACTTATATGTTAACTTCATTATTATTTCATTCCCTTCATATTAGTGTAAGACTACTCTAACACTTCACGATCAATTGAATGGAATTTTTTCTCTGTTCTACTAAAAGATATCTAAAAATTGGTATAGTAGTTGTATTCCATTGCCCCACCCCCTCTCACGTAGTTTTCATGTAAAAATAGTCATTGGCCAGTAAAGGAAACAAAAAAATAGCTCAATACTAGTGTTGTAATGAGTTGTTATTTATCTTGGAATAAGCTGTAATTTATACTTATGTACTAGTTATTTACTGTTTGAGATACTCTACCTTAAGTTAGGGAAGTATCTTTGCACTGCTATTGCTTGAAACTCAAAAAGCAAGCATATGCTTTAAGTGCGTAAATGTTATATAAAATAGTGTGCTGAAAATTTGCATGCTATTTGTGAATTGTGATTCATTGGTTAATTTGATATAGATAATTTCAAAACTGAAGATCATTCCGGCATAGTGGAGTTCTATGGAATTGGCATTATGCAAAATAACTAACTGGTCAAGGCAATTTCAGTTTAATGGTTGGAAGTTAAATGGAAAATACTTCTGGTGGATTACTTCAGAGTCCGTTCAAAACTTTCTTTAAATCTGTGCCCTTAGCTATTATGTTTTGCCAAATTAAAAAATATGCAAATGTCAAAAAATCTTTGTTGTTAACAAAAGGAACGAGGACCCCTATAGCTGTAACTCAATTGGCACTAAGTCATTATGGAACTACTTGATCCAACGGGGTCAAATCCCACCTGTTCCACTTTGTTCTTCAGTATCCAGTTCCCTCCTCACCTGGCCTTAGACATCCTTTGCCATTGTAACCAAGATTCTTTTTGAAGTAAACACAGAACAGATGTATTGGCTATTAACAGATTATGATATCAAACTAGCATCAATACATAACTCTGTTACTGATGAAATTTCTATTGTTTGTAAAGATGCCATAGATGCAATGTTTACCATCCGATTCTCTGCTTCTTCAGCCAGCTATTTATGTCACAAGTCTTGCTGCTGTAGAGCTACTTCGTGCGCGTGATGGAGGTCAGCAGATTATTGACTCAGTTGATGTTACATGTGGTTTAAGCCTGGGAGAATATACTGCTCTGGCATTTGCTGGGGCTTTTAGGTGAGTTACCAAGAGTAACTACCATTTATTACAATGGCTTTTCTATTGTTTTCCCTTTCATTTCTTCATTTTCTTTTCATATTTTTTCCAACGTATCAAGAAATCTTCTCAATAAAAGCATAATAAGTAACTATGGCATATGTGCCCTTTCATTTTTTGCCACAACTCTTCTGTGTCGAATAGTTTAGTAACCATTAAGGAAACCTAGTGAATAGTGTGTGAGTGACCAACCATGGGTTTTATGAATGTGAATCATTGACTTTAAGATCTTCTGTTTGCTTCAAATCTCATTAGTACATTGCAATAAATTATTGTTTATAGCCTATGGGAAAAGAATCCATCAATAAGAATTAAGAAGTTTAGAACTATTCTTTGTCAGCTTGCAGCAAATATGTAAATGAATAATTATCTAACCTCTGTAATTTTGAACATGAGTTGTGTGACTAAATTGTTCTGTGAGTGGTTTTTTTTGAGGTTCAACTTTCTCTTAACTGATATGCCATTGATCCCATGTATTTAATTTGACTTTTAAGCTTTGAAGATGGACTCAAGTTGGTCAAACTGAGGGGTGAGGCCATGCAGGTAAGCAATATCTGGTACCTGGTCTAGTTTCTTGTCTCACTTCAACTTATCTTGGGAAATAACTTCTGTTCTTTATCCAGGATGCCGCTAATGCTGCTAAAAGTGCTATGGTTAGTGTGATAGGACTGGACTCAGAGAAGGTCCAACAATTGTGTGATGCAGCCAATCAGGAAGTTCCTGAAGCTGAGAAGGTTCAGATTGCCAATTACCTGTGCCCAGTAAGGTTCTTGTGAATCTACCTTTTTATAAGCTTAAGCAAAATCTGTTTCTAGATTATATATAACCAGTAGCTTGTTTGGAATGCTTGTCTTTTGATAGGGAAACTATGCTGTCTCCGGGGGATTAAAAGGAGTAGAAGTGCTGGAATCCAAGGCAAAGTCTTTCAAGGCTCGAATGACGGTATGACTTTGCCCCTAATCTTCTATTTTCCAATGCCACCTTTCCTCAAAGAAATAATGCCTTTGCTTCTCTGTGGCAGGTGCGCCTAGCTGTTGCTGGTGCTTTCCACACTAGTTTTATGAAACCAGCTGTGTCAAGGTTGGAAGCAGCATTGGCAACAACAGAAATCAGAACCCCGAGAATACCAGTCATCTCCAATGTGAATGCACAGCCACATACAGATCCTGACTCAATAAAGAAGATATTGGCATGCCAGGTATGTTACTGATACTTGTTTCAATCTAACAAGAAGACATGAATGGGAAATAATTGCACCTGTTATGCATTTGGCAGGTTACCTCACCTGTTCAATGGGAAACAACAGTGCAGACTCTTCTAACCAAGGGTCTGAAGAAAAGCTATGAACTCGGACCCGGAAAGGTAATAAATATACAAATTTAGGTTCAGTTTGGAAATAAAATTCAATAAGCATTTTATAGAAGAAAATGAATAGGTAAAGTGAATAAAACTTTTCCTACCAGTTAAAATTAGCTTATACACTTCAGTTTTTGGAGAAGTTAAACGAGGGAACTTCTAAAATAGTTGAATTGCATAAGCTAGTTTTTGGGGAATTTTGATTCATTTTACCTTTTTATTTTGTTTTCTTTCAAGTATTGATGAGAAGCTTATCTAAATTGTGCCTTTGATAACCGATTCTTGTTTGTTAACTATATTTTGGAACTGCTATAAGCATTGTTAGGTGAGTCCTCTAGCTTTTATGAATCTGCTGATGCTTGTTTTTCTGGACTCATTTTTCAGGTTATTGCTGGAATCATCAAAAGAACGGACAAAGGTGCTGATATTGAAAATATTGGGGCTTAGTGTGTGGGACCTTGCTCCTTCGTGTTCGAATGAACAAAACTAATAACATTTTTTCCAAGAGAGAATGTGCGTTAGCTAAATCAGGAGAATGCATGGAACTTGAAACTTTGAAAGCAAGGAGCAGCTCCAGTCAGATTTGAATGCCAGTTTTGAAGTTAAAATGTTATAAATTATAATTCATGAGTTAGATAAGTGATTGCACTCGGCACTAGAATTTTTCTGTTTTTTGTAATCTTAGACAATGTGTCTCGGAGTTAATTATGTTTATGCTTCTTTGTAACAAATATAGTTTTTTTAGCCTTTTACACAGGCTTAATAATAATTAGAAGAAACGTTTTACTGTGTTCTGTTTGTCATTTTGCAATTTGCACAGCTCCAAACATCGGTTCATGCATTCCAAAGCAGCAAAACAAAGCAAACAGAGAAAAGTAACTATACTGTTGGATCGGAAAACGTGGATTACGTTGAACCAAACGTTGTTTTAGCGAGGTTTGAAATACTTCTAATGTGAAAAATGAGAATACACCCAAACAGGCAAACATGACTTTAGTAGAAAGAATTTTCACGTATTGCACATTGCTTATTTTTTCACATTGCCAAAGCAACTCTTTGTTGCTTCTAATTTTTCAATTTTTCACCGGGTTTTTGGAACTAAAATTGATTATGCTTGATATCCAAAGACGCATTGAATTTCAACACATGGAACTAAAATTGATTATGCTTGTATCCAAAGACGCATTGAATTTCAACACATTTCGAGCACAAAATTCTAACTAAATCTTCATCCAAATAACAAGTTCAAAACTGGAGGGAAAAGAACATTGCACCTAATTGAGTATCTAATTTTCCGTCAAGTGTTTGACGATTGTCTCAATCTGTGAAGCTGATCAATCCATTGATCATCAGCATCTCAACCAGCCCAATCGGGAACCACTCCAGCGAAGGACACTCCGCACATTGCCTCCATAACTCTCATCGCGTTCTCCGTCGTTAGCGACACATTCCGCCGGTTCTCGTCTTCTTTGCTCTTCTCTGTAACATTGTTCAGATCCAGAGACGAGATCGGCTGGTAGTACTCCGGCGCATCATCGGAATTCTTATAAATATAAAAATTCAAAATTATTTATTTTTTATTGGAAATATATGTTATAAAAGTATTTATTTTAGTGTAACCATATGCTTCAATTTTTTTTGTTTTTAATTTAATTTTTAACGGATACCTATTATACTTATAAGTATATGCACACTTATGCACACATACACACATGTGTGAACACATAGACATATATATATATATATATATATATATTTGAAGTAAAAAAATTACAAATATATTAAAAATTATAATAATATAAGAATTTGTAAATTATAAATTTAAGATCCGTACAAGGCACAATTTATTATATTAGTAAAAATTAAAATCTAAATAAAATTGGTAAGAAATAAAATATTATTTAAACTCGCTGCTTTTCTATGATAAAATACTGATTATTCTAGTAGCTCATGGTGTTCCTAATAAGAACATGATGATAAAATATTAAATAATTATACAGTAAAATAAGATTTTCAAGATATACTAATTTATTACTATATGATAGTTCTTTTGTTTGAAAAGAAGTGTCATTCTAAGTTGTTTTAAGAGATAAAAAAGAGTGATAGTTTTACAAAATTAATCTTATTAAATAAATTAAAGATAACAATATTAATAGTAGATTATAAAATTAAAGTAAAATTTATTAGAAGTATTGATGAAAAATAATCAATGTTACATTAAAAAGTCAAATGCGATATTTATTTTTGGACAAAATTTTCTCCCAAATACAATACTTATTTTAAGACGGACATAATAAAAAAATTTCACTTTACGATAATTTTTAAGATAAAATATCAAAATTTAATAATTCATTACACACTATAATGTATAATAATCAATGGAATTTTTTTCTGAACTGTAGCACTTGTTTTAAAAATACTCTCAATATAGATTTTGGAGATCAAATGCTTTGGAAAAGTACCATTTTGTTATTGAATTATTGAATGATGTTGATATCTTATGAGAACATCCAACTAGTAATTAATTTGCACATTGGAGGATGGCATTGGATGACAGTGGCAAAGTGACAGGCCAAAATGATTATGGTGGATGAAAATGAATCATCTTGACCATCAATGGCTCAAACTTTTAAGGGAAAACAATCCTTTAGTGATTTTTGATTACTTTCTATCATGAATTTCTACCTTGAAAGTAATGTTAACAGTTAACACTATTGAATTCATAATTCTTCTTTATCGTTCTAATTTTGCTAATATTTTCAAACCTAATACTTAGAATAAAATGTAATGGATACCAATAATTCTCAAAATAAGTTAATACATCCTATTAGAATGTAAGTGTTACCATAATGTATCACATATATAATAATGTACTTCAGCTGCATATAAAATATATTTAATATAATTTTTTTTAAAACATATTAAAATATAAATCATTTAATTACTTATTTATTGATGTTCAATTTTAACAAAATTTGATATAAAATTTTAACTAATTTAATCTTATTTGATGTTATTATGTTTAAAATATCTTTTATTTAATTGATATGGTAGTTTCAAAGAATTTTTTCTCATTCTTATACCAAATTCCAATTAAGGATAAATTGAAAAAAATACTTTTTAATTAAAATTGATACAATTAAATATGGTTAACTAACTTTTTTTTTGTTAACAGGACATGTTTTTTTTTCCTCATATTTGAGATTGAATGGAGAATAATTTAACGGTATAATAATTGTTAAATTATCATTAAATCACATTGTCCATTTCAACATTTGTTAGTATCTATAAAAATTATATTTTATATGAAATTATTAAATAATATAATAATTATTTAAGTTACTAGATGTAATTGGACCATTCCTTTTATATATATATATATATATATATATATATATAATTTATTTTATTTCTTTATCGAAATGGATGATAACTCACATTCTCCATGTCAATATCATTTTCCATATCTTTATAATTAAAAATTTATATTAGGCATAGAAAATTTTAGGCTTAAATATCTTTTTTCATTCCAGAAAATTAGTTTTTTTTTTTTTTATTTTCGTCCTTACAATTTTTTTTTTGTTTTAGTCCTTGTAAACTGTGTTTGTTTTGTTTTCCATTCTTACAATATTTTGGATAATATTTTTCACTCTTTAAAACACTTTTTTTACTGTTGAAAACCCTATCCAAAGCATCTTATGACAAAAAATAAAACAAATACATTTTGTAAGGACTAAAATAAAAAAGTTTATAGGGATAAAAATGAGAAAAACATTAAATTGTAGGAAGGAAAAGTGTATTTAAGTCATAATTTTATATAGGGTAACATTTTCCATATTTGTGTTGTTATCATTATCGATTTTTTTAACCTATGCAAAGTTGCATCCACTCTCAACCAACTTTAATTAACTAATTAATTGTAAATTTTTTAGAAAGAATAATTATCTCTCTCATTATTTTATAGATCCACTTAAATGTAATATCTCTTTCCACTAAACTAATAATGATTACTAAAAGTTTTAATTTAAGTAAACTTACAAAAAGAATAACAAAAATAGTTATTTTTTAAAAAAGATTCATGATTAACCTTTGTTACATAAAGTGCAGAAAATAAAGTTGCACGGTTAAAAAATGGTATATAAATTTTATCTAAAATTTGTTTTCAGCATTTTAGGTAATAAATATTAATCTTGATTTATCATAAAAAATAATTATTTCATTTATTTATTTTTTAAGTTTACTAATTATTATTAGTTTAATGAGAAAAGAAAGATTATATCAAAGTGAATCTATAAAATAAATAAGAGAGAAACAATTACTTTTTCAAAAGAATTATATAATCAATTAGTTAATTAAAATTAATAAAAAAATGAGTCATTAACAAAGGTTAATATATAAAAAGTTGCACAGGTTAAAAAAATTATATCATTATTACAAAATCTGGGTTCCACCATCCAAGGCTTTAAATTCTGTACCCTGACATTTGGCGGCTAAAGTTGAGCTGAACCATATTCAATTCCTCTGAATCTCTATGCTTTGCTGAAAATTCATTCTTCATGGGCCTACTGTGATTGCAATTTAGGGGCCCTAAGACTGTCTCAGAATTTATATCATGGGACCCATGTTTGCGGTCTCTCCATGGCATTTTACTCTTTTCACTATAATTTGATGTTCATAAAATTACTCATGGGATCCAGGGATGATCACAATAATTAAAAAAAATATTAAATTTAGAAGTTAATAGAAGTTTGCAAAATGGCATTTTTATTCTTTGATTTGAAGCAGACCAAACCAGGAGGTTTAATCACTCTCAAGAAAATTTAATATTAGAATTGTTAAATAATATCGATAATGTTCAAAGAAATTTAATTTTGACGACCAACAATGAACTTGCATATATATAAAAAAAAATTATGCATAAGCTTGTATATGATTAGCCAAACAATATACTTAAAAAAGTGTCCAAGACTTCACGGAAATCATGCATGAAATTAAGAATTTAATTAAAATGTATGGATAGTATAAGTTTTTGTTTTTACATAGTTTGTTATGTAATCATCATTGATTCTTGTGTATCGTAAGATTAATATTTTTTGTAATAATTATTTTAAACTTATATATTTATAATGATTTTTAATTGGTTAATAGTATAAAAAAATTTAAAATTAAAGATTCTTATGAAAATTAAAATTGTGAAATTAATATAAAATATACAAATATGTGCAATGTCTGTGCATTGTATTCTTACACAAAGTCCCACTCTATCATATTTAAAAATCATATATTAAAATAAAATTATTAATACTCCGTTGATATACATTAAAATTTGAAACAGACAATATACTTTTAAAATATATCAAACTAATACCTCTTTGATAATATGTTCATAGTTTCTTTTTAAATTTTAATAAAACTGATGTAATTATAATTTGAAGATGGATCAATAAAAAACCATATTTTATATAACATTGTAGTTGATTATATGAGAGTTAAATAGTGTAATTTATAGTGGTATAATTAAGTGCGAAAATCCTCTCAAAAAAAATTGTGTGAAAAAATGTGTGATCTTAAGAATTTGTAATGTAGAGACACAATGCATGATTTCCGCCAAATCAAATATTATTTTCAGAATAAAAAAAATAAAATAATAATTTGCATTTTTATTTAATATTTTACAATAAAATTAAAACACATGACCTTGGTATATATGATTTATACTAGAACTATTTATTTCATACTAAATACTAACAATTATGTAAGTATAATGTTTCTCCTTTCCTTCTCTCTGTGCCTATTTTTTCTTTTGTGATTTTTTGCTTGAGCATGATTTTCTGAAAGCTTCATGCATGACAAGGTTATTACAAACACATAGTTGGCTGCAAACAAAACATCGTTGACGTTACTATGAACAACAATACAATTTCTTTCCCCATTTTTTGTCAATCAGTTCAACATTCTCATCCTGTTGGCATCTTCAATGGTGACAATCCTTTAGCTCTCTCCTTCTCACTAATCATGTTCAATCTCATTTTAAATACTCTCATCACTCACAGTCTCCAAGTTTTTCTTAAGCCCCTCAAACAACCTGTAATCATATCTCAAATAATAGTAAGCCGCTTCCTCCATCTTGTAATTACATTTATTCATCACATTGTTAATATTAGAGTGATATTATGTCCTTATATATATATATATATATATATATATATATATATATATATAAAACACGTTGTTCTTAAAATGCTGAGAATAATAACTAACTTTAAAAGAGTTACTTTTATAATAAATAGATTCATTATCGCTACCATCTAATCAAATGTTGATAAAATTTTCACATGTGTATGTGTGTTTGAAGGGTGGTATGATTGTGGGGCCTTCCTTTTTGGGGTAATCTAGATGGTTCCAACGACACATGATGACAGACTCAACCCAATTCATAATGCACAATCTTGGAATAATGGGATTCATGTTATTTCTTTTCATCTATGGTGTGAGGATAGATCCAACTCTTTTAAGAAAATTAGGAAAGTTGCACGTATCAACTGCATTCATAGGCATAACAATCCCCATGGTGACAGTGTTTGTTGTGGCACTATGCATGAGAAAAAACATGGACAAAGAAATGGCCATGATTCCTTCACTAGGATCAATATCAGGTTACTTGGGGATCACAGCATTCCCTGTTCTCTACCACATCCTCAAAGAGTTTAACCTTCTAAACTCAGACATGGGTCGAAGTGCACTGTCCATAGCATTAATTGGTGACTCATTTGGTATGCTTTGTATCATGACATTTGAGGCATCAAGTCAAGGAGAAACTAAGATGATCAATACCTTATGGTATATGATTTCTTTTGTGGGCTTGATGGCATTCCTTATGTTTTGTGTTAGGCCCGCTATGATATGGATCAATAACAATAATACTCCAGAAGGGCACCCTGTGCAACAGTCCTTTGTGGTTGCAATTTTTCTAGGGGCTCTTGTAATGGGCTTCTTAACTGACATGTTTGGCATAGCAATTGCTAATGGGCCAGTGTTTTTGGGCCTGGTAATTCCAGATGGGCCTCGTGTGGGAGCAAAAATTGTACAAAAGACCGAAACAATTATGGCTGATCTTCTTCTACCATTCTCATTCATTATTGTGGGATCATACACTGATTTCTATGCCATGAGTGCTTCTGGTTGGTCCAGCTTAGAACCATTGATTGTCATGGTTATTACTGGCTACGTTCTCAAATTCTTTTCCACTTGGATTGTTCTACATTTCTGGCGAATGCCTCTCAGAGAGGGACTAACCCTTAGCCTCACTTTGAGCTTAAGAGGCCATATTGAACTTATATTGTTTGTGCATTGGATGGACAAAAATGTAAGCTCCACCTTTAATATTTACATTTCTTTCATTTGGTTTAAGAGTGCTAGCAACACATACGCTTCTCTATAAGATAAAGTTTATAAAAACTGTAAAATTAGCGAAACTTGTTAAATAAGCAAAGTGAAAACCATAAAAAAATTATAATTTCTAATAAATTTCAATGTTTAAAAATAGTGTAAAGAAATGCTATATAACAATATACTCTTTCCAACACTCTATTAATAACAAATTTTTGTAAGTTTCACTTTCTATTTAACCAGTATTTTTTCTTATTACATAATTTAATAAATAGTAAAGTGTATGTGTTAAAAAATGTGTTGCTAGAGTATATATATTACTGTCATCTCTATATTTCAAAGACATTCGATCCAATACAATTGTTGTTGTGGTTACAGATCTTACATATTCCAGACTTCACATTATTGGTTCTTACGACAACAATACTTCAGGTGGATTACTTCAGAGTCCGTTCAAAACTTTCTTTAAATCTGTGCCCTTAGCTATTATGTTTTGCCAAATTAAAAAATATGCAAATGTCAAAAAATCTTTGTTGTTAACAAAAGGAACGAGGACCCCTATAGCTGTAACTCAAGTGGCACTAAGTCATTATGGAACTACTTGATCCAACGGGGTCAAATCCCACCTGTTCCACTTTGTTCTTCAGTATCCAGTTCCCTCCTCACCTGGCCTTAGACATCCTTTGCCATTGTAACCAAGATTCTTTTTGAAGTAAACACAGAACAGATGTATTGGCTATTAACAGATTATGATATCAAACTAGCATCAATACATAACTCTGTTACTGATGAAATTTCTATTGTTTGTAAAGATTGCCATAGATGCAATGTTTACCATCCGATTCTCTGCTTCTTCAGCCAGCTATTTATGTCACAAGTCTTGCTGCTGTAGAGCTACTTCGTGCGCGTGATCAGGTCAGCAGATTATTGACTCAGTTGATGTTACATGTGGTTTAAGCCTGGGAGAATATACTGCTCTGGCATTTGCTGGGGCTTTTAGGTGAGTTACCAAGAGTAACTACCATTTATTACAATGGCTTTTCTATTGTTTTCCCTTTCATTTCTTCATTTTCTTTTCATATTTTTTCCAACGTATCAAGAAATCTTCTCAATAAAAGCATAATAAGTAACTATGGCATATGTGCCCTTTCATTTTTTGCCACAACACTTCTGTGTCAAATAGTTTAGTAACCATTAAGGAAACCTAGTGAATAGTGTGTGAGTGACCAACCATGGGTTTTATGAATGTGAATCATTGACTTTAAGATCTTCTGTTTGCTTCAAATCTCATTAGTACATTGCAATAAATTATTGTTTATAGCCTATGGGAAAAGAATCCATCAATAAGAATTAAGAAGTTTAGAACTATTCTTTGTCAGCTTGCAGCAAATATGTAAATGAATAATTATCTAACCTCTGTAATTTTGAACATGAGTTGTGTGACTAAATTGTTCTGTGAGTGGTTTTTTTTGAGGTTCAACTTTCTCTTAACTGATATGCCATTGATCCCATGTATTTAATTTGACTTTTAAGCTTTGAAGATGGACTCAAGTTGGTCAAACTGAGGGGTGAGGCCATGCAGGTAAGCAATATCTGGTACCTGGTCTAGTTTCTTGTCTCACTTCAACTTATCTTGGGAAATAACTTCTGTTCTTTATCCAGGATGCCGCTAATGCTGCTAAAAGTGCTATGGTTAGTGTGATAGGACTGGACTCAGAGAAGGTCCAACAATTGTGTGATGCAGCCAATCAGGAAGTTCCTGAAGCTGAGAAGGTTCAGATTGCCAATTACCTGTGCCCAGTAAGGTTCTTGTGAATCTACCTTTTTATAAGCTTAAGCAAAATCTGTTTCTAGATTATATATAACCAGTAGCTTGTTTGGAATGCTTGTCTTTTGATAGGGAAACTATGCTGTCTCCGGGGGATTAAAAGGAGTAGAAGTGCTGGAATCCAAGGCAAAGTCTTTCAAGGCTCGAATGACGGTATGACTTTGCCCCTAATCTTCTATTTTCCAATGCCACCTTTCCTCAAAGAAATAATGCCTTTGCTTCTCTGTGGCAGGTGCGCCTAGCTGTTGCTGGTGCTTTCCACACTAGTTTTATGAAACCAGCTGTGTCAAGGTTGGAAGCAGCATTGGCAACAACAGAAATCAGAACCCCGAGAATACCAGTCATCTCCAATGTGAATGCACAGCCACATACAGATCCTGACTCAATAAAGAAGATATTGGCATGCCAGGTATGTTACTGATACTTGTTTCAATCTAACAAGAAGACATGAATGGGAAATAATTGCACCTGTTATGCATTTGGCAGGTTACCTCACCTGTTCAATGGGAAACAACAGTGCAGACTCTTCTAACCAAGGGTCTGAAGAAAAGCTATGAACTCGGACCCGGAAAGGTAATAAATATACAAATTTAGGTTCAGTTTGGAAATAAAATTCAATAAGCATTTTATAGAAGAAAATGAATAGGTAAAGTGAATAAAACTTTTCCTACCAGTTAAAATTAGCTTATACACTTCAGTTTTTGGAGAAGTTAAACGAGGGAACTTCTAAAATAGTTGAATTGCATAAGCTAGTTTTTGGGGAATTTTGATTCATTTTACCTTTTTATTTTGTTTTCTTTCAAGTATTGATGAGAAGCTTATCTAAATTGTGCCTTTGATAACCGATTCTTGTTTGTTAACTATATTTTGGAACTGCTATTAGCATTGTTAGTCGAGTCCTCTAGCTTTTATGAATCTGCTGATGTTTGTTTTTCTGGACTCATTTTTCAGGTTATTGCTGGAATCATCAAAAGAACGGACAAAGGTGCTGATATTGAAAATATTGGGGCCTAGTGTGTGGGACCTTGCTCCTTAGTGTTCGAATGAACAAAACTAATTTATAACATTTTTTTCAAGAGAGAATGTGCGTTAGCTAAATCAGGAGAATGCATGGAACTTGAAACTTTGAAAGCAAGGAGCAGCTCCAGTCAGATTTGAATGCCAGTTTTGAAGTTAAAATGTTATAAATTATAATTCACGAGTTAGATAAGTGATTGCACTCGGCACTAGAATTTTTCTGTTTTTGTAATCTTAGACAATGTGTCTCGGAGTTAATTATGTTTATGCTTCTTTGTACCAAATATAGTTTTTTTAGCCTTTTACACAGGCTTAATAATAATTAGAAGAAACAAGGTTTTACTGTGTTCTGTTTGCCATTTTGCAATTTGCAGAGCTCCAAACATCAGTTCATGCATTCCAAAGCAGCAAAACAAAGCAAACAGAGAAAAGTAACTATACTATTGGATCGAAAAACGTGGATTACGTTGAACCAAACGTTGTTTTATCGCGGTTTTAAATACTTCTAATGTGAAAAACTACACCCAAACAGGCAAACATGACTTTAGTAGAAAGAATTTTCAAGTATTGCACCTAGCTTATTTTTTCACATTGCCAAATCAACTCTTTGTTGCTTCTAATTTTTCAATTTTTCACCGGATTTTTGGAACTAAAATTGATTATGCTTGGTATCCAAAGACGCATTGAATTTCAACACATTTCGAGCACAAAATTCTAACTAAATCTTCATCCAAATAACAAGTTAAAAACTGGAGGGGAAAAAAAAACATCGCACCTAATTGAGTATCTAATTTTCCGTCAAGTGTTCGACGATTGTCTCAATCTGCGAAGCTGATCAATCCATCTATCATCAGCATCTTGACCAGCCCAATCGGGAACCACTCCGGCAAAGGACACTCCGCGCATCGCTTCCATAACTCTCGTCGCGTTCTCTGCCGTCAGTGGTGCATTCCGCCGGTTCTCGTCTTCTCTCAACGATCTCTCGAACAACTCTCTGATCCTCTCCTCCTCCTCCTCTTCCTCCTCGTCGCTGCTGCTCTTCTCTGTAACGTCGTTCAGATCCAGAGACGAGATCCCGTTCTCCACCACGCCGTGCGCGGCGAAACCGTTCGGGAGGTGTCGGAATTCACCGTCTTGCTCGTCGTCCGAACTCCCACTGTCTTCCACGGCGGAGATCGGCTGGTAGTACTCCGGCGCGTAATCAGAATTCGAGTCCGAGTCGCTCCCGTTTCCGTTTTCTGCTCACAAAGAACCGAAAACGTAATCAATCACAAAACAAAAACGACTAAACATTTTTTTTTTCGAAAAAATTAAAAGAAAAAAAAACTGATGAATAGATTTGTTTACCTTCGATAAAATCAAAGGCGCCACCGTTCATTTCTGCGACTTGAAACTGATGAGTTAAGAGTTGAAGACGAAGAGGAGAAAGAAATGTTGTAAGTAACGAAAGATTTTTTAAATATATTTTTCGCATTTTTAATTTTCGGGATAAAAAAAATATTTACAATCTGCACCAGCCGGGAATCGAACCCGGGTCTGTACCGTGGCAGGGTACTATTCTACCACTAGACCACTGGTGCTTGTTGAAAACATTTTGAATATTAATTTAATATAGTTGTTATAGTTGTTGGCAAGATGAAAATGATGATAAACGTTGGTTTTCGTGGCAGTGTGTGAAGGAGAGCGGGTGCTTGAGGTTGAAGCGGGAAACAATGGCAATTCCCATGTTGAGGGCTGCAATGATTTCTCATTCCACATCCAAAAAGGTAGTGGCAAAACAATCCAACTGAACTGAAACAATTCTTTGTGAATAATAACATCATTGTAAGCATACACAAGTACACAACATGTTCTGTTTGTTTAAGTCCTGGTCTTTCTTTTTTTTTTTTTTTATTTCTAAAGCTTAACACCGGTGGGGAAGATGCTTTCCTTGTGAGCAACTATAATGGGGGAGTTATTGCTGTTGCTGTCTCTGGGTATGCTACTTTCTTACTATATGATTCTTGCACAATGGATGGCTTGTAAACAAATAATAAAGAACTCCCAGAATAAATAAATAAATCAATTTTTGATAACTAGTTATATTAATTTTAAATGGTGCTGTGTTGCTTCATATTGAGATATTTGTCTTTTGTGATGTGGCAAAACCTGTCTTAAAATTGGTGCTTTTTATGTGTTGTAGTTGGGCTGAGGAGGACGTGGATCCATCGTTGTTCCCTCGTGAATTGCTTGCTAATGCTTCCAATTTTGTAGGAGATGAGGAGGTAGCATAACATAAACACACTTTCTGATGAGGAATTTACTAAATTAGAATTATCTTCCAAGTACATTCATTTGTAAAATTTAAACTTTTTTTTTCTTTCCATTTTGAGTAGCATATCAATAAGAATGCTTCTTATGCATGTATTCTTGTTTGCTAACAACACAAACATGTTGAATATTGATGGATTTAGCAGGTGAACTATGATCCTCAGATTCTTATTAGGAAATCACATGCCGCTACTTCCTCCAGAGGCTCAGCTACTGTGTAAGTGTATCCTATTTTATTTGGATTGCCAATTTGGAGAAATATGACCAAACATTGAATTGCATTTTAGATGTTTCTACCATTAAATACCTCATTTGTGTTTTTGTCTAAGAAGCATCGTTGCTATGCTGGAGAAGAATGGGACTCTGAAGATTGCTAATGTTGGGGATTGAGGATTAAGACTCATCCATAATGGTAAAATATCATGTGTTAGATTTCATCTGATTTTTTTTATCAACTAATATTAATTATTAATTTGTTAGTTTTTCTTAAAAAGAGAAATCGAACCTGTGATCTTTTCCTCTTTTGGTTCTTTCTTAATCATCCAACCAATTTTATATCTCCCTATATTTCATCTAATAATAATAATTTCTAAAAGATGTAAGGCAATTTGCTCAATGTATTTTAGTTTCTAGCCTTTTCTTTCTCCAGTACACTCGATTCCTTCTCCGATGTTGAGAACCTGAATTTCCTAATGTGCTTTTTTCCAGGTCATGTGTTTTTTCCACTTCTCCACAATAGCACTACTTTGACTGTCCATTCCAACTAAGCTCTAAGAAGGTTGGCCAAACATACCTTGATGCAGCGGTACCACAATCATTGCTACTAATTTTTAACTTTCTTTTCCCCTTCCACTCTATTTGTTTTGACTCTTCAAACTATACAAGATTTCTAAACTATTTTGAAAAACTTTGTTTCATATGTCAAATTGCTCAGTCCATGTCATGCCTGGGCTTCTTTTTTCTGGTCCTGAACTTGCCTCAGTGAAGAGAGAGGCGGGTGTTAGGAACCAAATAATAGAAATGGGAGAAAAGAAACATTTTATTGAATTGATAGGAAAGAAGAGAAAATAGGAGAGAAATCTCTCCTTCAAGAGTTCGTCTTTAGAGAGAATTTCTCGTGCAAAAACTCAAACTACGGATGATAAAAGCTAGAATGAATCATTTTCCCTTAAAACCTCCTATTTATTTCACTCATTAACCCCCTAATTAATCATTATCTTAATTGTTGTAACTAACTCTCCCTTTCCTATAGTCCTAACAAGGATAGGGGGGTGTTAACTCATTGGCAAGTGTACCAATTTGTCTCAAGTAGTAAAGTACTCGGAAGTCCGAGTGTCAATTTCCACAAGAACTTTGTTTTGTACTTGTGTTGGATAATTTCCAATTTATAAGAGAAAGAGATAAGATAAGGTATAAAAGATAAATTTAAAAGAATAGGGTATAAAATAATAACTATTAATAAAAAACAAAAGAAATAGTAGGGAATTGATTGAGATGAGAGTGTTAGGACCTAACATGCCTTATTTGCCTAAGATGTATTATTTGAGATTTTTCTCTATCAATTAGGTAAATTTTTCCTACCCACATCTATTAGAATACTTGCTCCAGATGTCTCAAGATGACAAGCCTATCTTACCTACCTATCTCTCAAATGTCTTTGAGAAGAATTAATAGATAAGATGCATGAAGTTCTAATTCTAGATGTTTGCTTTGATGCATGGACATAATGCAATCACTCTATGTCTGACAATGATTTTATTAAGATACTCATTCCTTTTAGTTCTGTTAGAAATTACCCTCTGTCGAGCGACTAATTTCTAAAACAGATGCATGCAAGACCTTCCTTGTATTTCGAAAGGATAATAGGAAAGAAAATACATGTTTCCAATGATAAATATGAAGTATACAATACATCTTTTGGCTTTTTAAGCTTGTCATACCCTAACTAAGGGTTTAACCTTTCATTGTCATAAGGGGCTTTACACTAGAAAAGGGGTACAGGAATTGATGGAGGAGAAGGGATGGAAAAAGGGAATAGAAAATGATGAAAGAGAAGAAAGAATTTCCTAAGAAAAAGTTTTCAGACTTTAGGTGTGTATTAGAGTGCTCTAAGACTCGGTGTATCTTTTCTCCTCGGCTTGACTCCCTTTTTATAGCCATTTGAGTGGACTTGGGCTTGACTTCCTTTTTATAGTTGCTGGAATAGAGTTGGGCCTGATGTCAAAAATCTTCCTTATTTATATTTTTTTATATTTTCTGGATTTTTTTTATTTTAATCCTTCATTTTCATATCTGCAAGCCATAAATAAGAAAAATATCAATTCCTATCATTTAAGTCAAAAATAACTGTTAAATAAATATTTTTAAAAATATTTTTAATATATTTTTATTATAAAAAATAGCTCATATTTAGTAGTTATCGGGGGAAGAAAAGTAGACAAGACAAATAACTAATTCCTTTTCTTCTTTTGGCACTGGAAAATCAATTCTTATACTTGCTAATGAAAAATATGTGTCTCAAATTCTCAATGTAAATTTAAGGTTGAGATAATTTAGACACACATCGCAATCATGCTCAACAACTCAAAATTGATCCTATCAGAATCAATTCTACTCAACTTTAACATAAACAAGTCTGTAAATATTTAATATACTTCTTAGACAAATCCAGTACTACAAAACTATAT
Organism: Glycine soja; assembly: GCF_004193775.1. NCBI lineage: Eukaryota > Viridiplantae > Streptophyta > Magnoliopsida > Fabales > Fabaceae > Glycine > Glycine soja. The sequence goes on along the minus strand of NC_041012.1, from coordinate 21,095,964 downwards.
TTGTATTCTTACAATTGCGTTTTGAGCTCACATGTCAGTCAAACTGTTGGTTTTGGGGGGGGCACAACACCTCCTTTGGACCTTTATCATTGTCCACGCTTATGTATTCTCTCCAAGATTTGTGCTTTAAGTATCATTTTAAAAATTGTTTGGCTTTATTGAGTCAGAACTTAATACACCACTTTCCAAAGGGGATAGTCTCATGTTCTAGTTGAGATAAGTGTGGTTCTTCTGTTATATTTTCTTTTACTAACCTCTGCAGGAAAACAGGTATGCAATGTCGAGATGATAGAAGGAGACACAATTGTCATGGGATTCGATGGGATTTTTGATAATGTTTTTTATCATGAAATTGTTCCAACCATTGTTGGATACAAAGATGTTGCAGAGGCTGGTATTGTCTTCTTGATTAATCAGCTTGATGAATCTTAATGATCATGAGTTTTCACTTATTTGAAATTTACTTTATTGCTAGCAGAGGCATTAACTAACTTGGCAAGCAGAAGCAGACATGTAATAGATTCAAATTTTGATTCTCCTTATTCGTTGGAAGCCAGGTCTAAGGTAAGGAAAGAAGATTATAACTAGACTTCTGTTAGAAAAGCCAACTAAATTGTGGTCATCTTAGATAAAGGGGGTGTGTTGAAAGTCTCACGTGGCAGGTAGCCATGAGTAAAAGGAGACATGTTAAAATCTCATATCGATTAAAGATGGTGTCAAGATAAACTATATAAGTGAAGAGTAATCCTCAACTTACACTGATTTTTTAGGATTGAATTAGGCTCATAACTCACTTAAACAGGAAAATATATTCTAAAACAAATTTTTGTTTTTTTTTCCTTACATGTGATTGACCTCACTTTTTTTTTTCTATTGTAACAGGTGGAAAGCTTGATGATATCACTGTAATAATTGGTCAGGTTGTGAGTTCATGAGATCTGCTAATAATGAAAGAAGGAAAAGTCCTGATTGCTGAGATCACTAGAACAAGTTGGCCAGTAAATTTTTGTGATGCTCTGAGTTAGAAATAAGGATTTGTTCAGGGAAGTGAGTTCTCCTGTTTTGCCATGAAGCCTGTTGTGCTGCATGCATTGAGAAAGGCTGTCTGAGATAATTCATTCAAAAATAGTTTTTTTGTTTATGAAATGTTATATCTAAGAACTGTCTATGATACATTGGAGAAGCATGATTGTGAATGATAGAAAGAAGAAAAAAAAACAACCAGTAACCACAAGCATTATCTTAAAAGAGGCGTTTGATAAGAGAGAAGTGTTGACTTTTCTGGGAATCTTAGTTTTTCATGTTTGATATTCGTTTAAAAAAATATAAGATTTCTAGGAAATAATGTTTCCTAGGAATGTTTTTTTAACAAGTTTTCCACAAAAAGAGATGTGAGAATTTTACTTTCTCGAGTTTAATTTTTCTCTCTATAGTAAAAATATCATGTCTCTCTTATTAATGTGATAAATAACTAATAAACATGTAAAAATATCACATAAATCTTCAATTCTTAGAAAATTTATCTAAATATTTTGAATGACCAATCAAATAAATTTTATTCGTTTTCAGAAAACATAATTTCCAATATTCATTTCTGAGAATTATAATTCTCGGACATGAAAAACTTATTCCTTACCAAAGTCACCTAAAAAGCAAATAATATATATAAAAAAAGAGTAATACTTCAAAATCATCAAATAGAAAAACCTAGCTATAGTACTTTAACTATTTTTTGGTTCTCTTTATAATTAAAACCAGTAGGCCCATTTAGTTAGTAGACTGGGCGACGAACCCATTTGAGTCACCCAACCAATAATGATTTTGGTTCAGTGGAATTAGCTATACTCATCCCACAATTTCATTAATTATTCATTTTATCTTAAATCCTATATATTCCCATTGAAATACTAGCAAATAATGAGCCTGTCACATCCATGCCTAATAGCCCATGTCGCTTATATATAGAATAAAAGTGGTTTGACAATGTGCGGAACAAGGCGCATGGCAAAAATAAATAAAATTCTTCTATTTATTGCAAAGGCAATTATGTTAAGATCCCATGAGACATTAAATGGGGATATTTTTTTTAGTGGGAATTCAAATTTTAGTTCATGATATTATGAAAGATTAGTTTATTTCACTAAACCCAACCCATTAATTACATGATAAGAATGGTTTTAAATTAGTATATAGTGGAAGGATTCAAATTTTAGTTTGTGATATTATGAAAGACTAATTTATTTCACTAAACCCAAGCCCATTAATTACATGACAAGAATGGTTTAAAATTAGTATATAGTCTCCACCGGTTTTTATGAGACACGTAGTTAATTTTTTTTTATAGCTTAAATATATTTTAGATAAATTAGTGAATTTTATTTTAGATTCTTTATTTCTTTTTTGAGCCTTTTATAAAACAAAAAAATATTGTTTATTATTATTTTGTCTTAGTCCTTTTAATATATCCATTTTTTTATTTGAGTTCTTATAATATTTTATTCATTTTGTATTAGTGTTTTTGAAAAATATTTGATAGACACTGATAACAAATTATTTAAATATTTTAGGGATTCAAACTAAAAAAATCAATACATTAGAAGGGCTAAAACAAAATAATAAAGATTAAAAATAAAATTATTATATTATTAAAAATTTAACATAATTTTTTTCTTAGGGATTTAAAATAAAATTCACTTACTTATCAAAAATATAAAACAAATTTATGTCTATTAATTATAAATATTATTATGTGTCACCTAGACTACAGATAACTAGATAGTGTTTGGTTGGTAAGGGAAAAAAATGAACCAGAGTGTGAGAAATGAAAGAGAGATAAAAGAGGATTGTTTAGTTGAAATGAAAGAGTGATGAAATGAAGTAAAAGATTTAAATTAAAGTGATATAATAAGTAATAAAAAAAATAAAAAAAATAAGCTTTTATACAATTTTACCATGTTCTTGTATTATTATTTTTTTTTTGCTTTAATGCCATTTTTAACTTCTCATTGTGCACGTGTTATATATATTATAAAAAAAAAAGCAAGTTGTGCAAAAACAATTACATCGAAGACATTTGATTTTGCTAGCGAAACAAAGGGGCATATTTGATTTATCAGTGTGCATTTGTTATAACAAGTATTTGAATATGTCTCCACTATATTCGATTTTGCTAACCATAATTAAATATGAAATGCAGCATAAACATAATCGAATTAATATAAAAAAATTCCTCTCTATAATACGTGTATCTACTAGCCAATAGGATTAAATTTGAAAACACTCAAATTTACCTGTGGTCTCCACCATTTTTGTACACAACTGTGACTTTCAGTTCAACCTAAGTGTAACTTTTCTCACTTCTTTTTCCTACAAAACAAACACAACCTAAAAGTCTAAACACATAATCCCATAACTAACAATAAATTTTCACAGGGTTCATGTAATATAGTTTTGGTCCTTTTGGACAACAAATGGGGAGTTGTTACGTGCACCCAGCAAAATTGCTGGGACATCCAGCAAATAGTGAATGGACAATTATGTCCTTCTGAGAAAGCTAATTCCAGAAGAACTGTCTTTCGGAACGCTTCTGGAAGATTGTATTTCCGAAAAACTTCTGGAACAACCTTCTTCTGGAAGAAGAAGGAAGACTTCCGGAAGAACTCCAGAAAAACTACTTCTGGAAGAAGTGACTTCCGGAAGATTTCCAGAATACTTCCTTCTTCTTCCAGAAGAAGGTTGTTCTGGAAGTTTTAATTTCTTTTAATTTTTAACAAATGTTGTATTTTCCTATTTATTTAATTTTAATAAATAAATTAAGTTATAAAATAAATAATAATTATAATTTGTATTACAAAACTTAATTTATAATAAAAAAATAATTATAATTTTATAACAACGTGAAATAAAATAAATTTCATTTTATAATAATAACTAAAAATAAAATAATATTTAATGTATACGTAATGACGATTTTGTCCCTGGTTGTTTTCTTTAAATTCAGTGCGCTTTCACCTTCGCTTTCACCTTCATCTGGATTTACTTTTTACTGCTGAAGGAAGTACTTCCGGAATGAGAATTTTGAACTTTCGAAAGTTACCATGCTCAATTCCGGAAGAACTTCTTCCGGAATTGGACATGGTAACTTCCGGAAGCAGTTCTTCCAGAAATTCAGTTTATTAACAATTTTTTTTAATTGTGCTTTAAAATTTATATATATATATATATATATATATATATATATATATATATATATATATATATATATGAATATTATGATTTATAATATCTGTATTGTGGATATAATTGGTTTAATTAGCTATAATGATTTAGGTATTATATTAAATGATTTATTAGTTGTATTTTGTTGTAGTAAAAAAATATTTTATTAGTTGTTTATTATAGTGTTAAGATTAGTTTGAGTAAATAATGTAGTTATAAATTTAGAATATATTTGTATTAGTTGTTAGTATGTTTGTTAATTAATATGTAGTCAATTTGTGGATGTGGTTATATGATAATTTGAATATACTTCTGTATGATGCATATGTCCTGTTAATATGTTTGTTATTTAATGTGTAGTAAATTTGTGGATGTGGTTATATGATAATTTGAATGTACTTGTGTATGATGCATATGTCCTTAAGATGGACGAAGATCAATGGAGGTATGACTATGCGATGTCACAAGAAGTTCATATGGATTATGATTATGATAATGAAGAAGAATGTGTGGTGAATGAACCACATGTGGATTGTTCAAATGCTTTTAATACGTCTTAGGTAATCATAGATAATTTGAGTCATTTGGTTGAATTGATGTTTTTTATAAAAATTAATATGTTTGGGTTGCGTTGTAGGTATTTGGTACTCGAGATGATGTTTTGCAATGGGCTCGAACAGTTGCCCATGAAAATGGATTTGTTGCAGTGATTATGAGGTTTGACACAGAGACTAGTAGCAGAGGAAGAAGTTCATTTGTCTTAATTGGGTGTGAAAGGAGTGGTGCGTACAAGTAAGAGTAAATAATTCGTTAGAAAAGACACTGGGAGTAGGAAATGTGGTTGTCCCTTCAGGCTTCGTGGGAAACCAGTGCATGGAGGGAAAGGTTGGATGGTGAAGTTGATCTATGGAATTCACAATCATGAATTGGCCAAGTCCTTAGTTGGACATCCATACGCCGGGAGATTGACTAAGGAAGAAAAGAAAATTATTGCTGATATGACAAAGTCAATGGTGAAACCAAAAAATATCTTGCTAATGTTGGAGGAACACAATGCCAACAGTTGCACCCCGATAAAGCAAATTTACAATGCAAGAAGTGCATATCGTTCTTCAATAAGAGGAGCTGATACCAAAATGTAGCATCTGATGAAGCTTCTCGAACGTGATCAATACATTCATTGGCATAGATTGAAGGATGAAGTTGTGGTGCGTGATCTGTTTTGGTGTCACCCAGATGCAGTAAAGTTATGCAATGCATGTCATTTGGTGTTTTTTATAGACAGTACCTACAAAACAAACAGGTACAGACTCCCACTACTTGACTTTGTTGGAGTGACACCAACGACGATGACATTCTCTGCTGGGTTTTCATATCTGGAGGCTGAGCATGTTAATAATATTGTATGGGCTTTGGAACGATTTTGAGGCCTATTTTTAAGAAACGATTGCCTCCCTGTTGTTTTTGTCACTAACAGAGACCTAGCACTGATAAATGCAGTGAAAATTGTGTTCCCCGAGTCTACTAATTTGTTGTGCAGGTTTCATATCGATAAGAATGTGAAGGCGAAGTGCAAATCTTTAATCGGTGAAAAAAATGTGTGGGACTATGTAATGGATAACTGGAGAACTTTGGTTGATTGTCCGTCCGAACACCAGTTCCATAAGTCACTTCAGAAGTTTCAAGTTACTTGTTCGCCTTGGCCGATGTTCACTGACTATGTTAACGACACATGGATTATCGCGCACAAGGAAAAATTTATTACAGCATGGACGAATAAGGTCATGCACCTAGGCAACACAACAACAAACAGGTATTATTTTATTGATTTTATTTGTTAGTAAGGATTAGTAATAAATGGTATTTAATTGTTGTATATTTTGATGTTTGTTGTGTATTTTAAATGTAGGGTTGAATCAACTCATTAGGCTCTCAAAAGAGTACTACAAAATAGCGTTGGAGACCTATGTAGTGTTTGGGATGCCATGAACAACATGATCACGCTGCAACACGTCGAAATTAGAGCATCCTTTGAAACCAGTACGCATGTGGTTGGCCATGTATATAAAAAAACCTTATACAAGAGGCTTCTTAGGATGGTTTCAAAGGACGCTTTAAATCAGATTGCTTCTGAGGTTGACCGTCTACATTATCTCGGCAAAAATCCCTCTTCTTGTGGTTGTGTGATGAGAAGTACACACGGTCTTCCTTGTGCATGTGAGCTTTCTAGGTATATTGCTGGCAGCATCCCATTGGAGTCAATCCATATGTTCTGGAGGAGACTTTATTTTTCAGACCAAGGGTTATGTGAGACGGAAGTCAACATCAAGGAAGAGATAGAGACCATATCTAAAAGGTTTGATGAACTTGATGTGTGTGGCAAAGTAACTCTGAAGAGTAAACTCCGAGAAATTGCATACCCTGATCATAACTCTATGCACCCTCCTCCGTCAAAGGTCAACACTAAAGGTGCACCGAAGAAACCGATGAAAAAAAGTCAAAGATCCACAAAGCGTGATCCGTCTTACTGGGAGTATGTTGATGCTTTTCATTCTGTTAAAAGCAGCAACTCTCCAGTCAAACGCAGTGCATCATGTTCTGAACCGCCTCAGCCAACAAGGATCATCCCGATGTTGGATCAACTTGCGCCATTCATTCAAGGTTTCCTTCATGACGTTGTGGATGTGAAAGTGAATGGTAACTGTGGATATCAGTGCATTGCCTCTTTATTAGGTATGGGGGAAGATTCATGGCCGTTAGTGCGTAATGAATTGATTAAAGAACTTGGCAGGTGGTCGCATGAGTACATGAACCTCTTCGGTGGCATAGAGAGATTTAAACAATTAAAGTTGTCCCTACTAGTTGATGGGTTTTCGAAGGTATGTTTTTAGCTTAATTTTTTTAATAACAAACTTTAAATTACTTACATGTGTATGTTTGGTTGATTCAGGTTAGTGTGGACAAGTGGATGGATATAACGGAGATGGGATATGTGATTGCATCACGGTATAACGTAATCCTTGTATTACTATCCCGACAACAAAGCATGACATTTTTTCCTCTTAGAAGTCAACCACCACCTGATTCTTCTGGGCACCGCATGATATGTGTCGGTCACTTGTTTGGAAATCATTTTGTTCAGGTACATTGAATATAGTTAGTATAACAATTATGCAATGACTTCGCTGGTTCATTTGACACGGTCACCGCATGATATAATCTTTGTTCATGTACAACAGGTTTATTTGAAAGACCATTGTCCCTTACCGCCTCCAGCGTTGTTATGGTCAGACAATTGTTATTCTCAGCCAAAGCAGTGGACAATTCCATATATTAGTAGAATGCAGCAATACACAAGCTTGATGTCATTCAAAAGACACTATGTCGACCTAAATGAAGACTAAACATGCATTGTTTATGTAATTGTATTCATTATGCGATATAATTTGTTGTAACCCATTACTAACCAATTAATATTATTAAGTACTCGTTTGGTTAAGCAAGAAAATTGTTGGTCCAACAAAAATCATTTACGCGTGCAACATACATCATTGTCATAATTGACAACACATAATGACATGCATGCGTATTAAAGTTTGAGCGCGACAACACATTGACTGACTTGACTACACATTCTGAATGAAACATAAACACGAAACATGTTCACGCGTGTCTATTTTTTTGTAAACAAAGTTAAGCAATCGCTCGGTCACAACCATCTATATATATAGCAGACACGGCTAATAAATTACACATTATCTTGCTTTCAAATAGTCTCTCAATTGATACACAAAGTATGACATTTTTAGGAGAAACTAGCAGTCAGACGATTGTCAACTCAAGGTTGGCTTTCATTTTTCCAAATGGATCAATTATTCACAATGATACTGGCGTTTACTTCCAAACTTCAACTCCGGTGCCCATTCGAGTACCAAATAGCTGTGATTTTGCAAGCCTAAAAACCATAATACACAATACCCTCAGCTATCCGACAAACAATTTTTGAATGAAATTCACTACCGGAAGCCATTCACCGATACAGGTAACCAAATTCGCTTTCAGTGTATGAAATTGATAAATGATGACGATGTCAACACAATGTTAATGTGTAATGATCAATTTTCTTGTATTGGTCCGATTGAGTTATTATGCACTGTTGGAAGAACACCAGATGAAATAATAAACTTACTTGAACGCACTATGCCCCGTACTCATGATGCGATCCTGTATTACAACGGGAAATGGAACATGTCACTGCAAAACAAATTTGTTGGATGCGAGTTCACAGGAAAAAATCCTAAGAAATTTCAAATTCCTTCAACATGTACAATCGATGAACTGAAGAATTTAATAAAACAAGTTGCACCTACAAGGATTCCCCCTCTTGGAATTCACGAATCACAAACGGTAAGACGATTGTTTTTCCGCCAACCAGCTCGCTTTGAGTATTCAGATACGCTTATAAAATATGAAATAAATGAGCTGAGGACCAACGAAGAACTGCTGAAGGTGTTAGTACAATCTAACTACTGGAAAAAATATGGACCAATAGAAATTTTAGTTGTCTTTACTAAATATGTTGTGAAAATCGAAGACGATGTCACTGGGACTTCGCTAAACAATTGAATGCGATGTTTTTTTTTTTTTGCTTTTTCGTTGATGTAACCTTTATCTGTTTACGGCGTGTTTAATTCCCATAATAAAGTTGAATGTGTTGTTTCAATGGTCCAAAAAATTAATTGTTAGAAGGGTCGCATTTGTATTTTTTTTGTATTTTGTGACTTTGTTTTTAGGTGTTATTTGACGGTACCGGGGAACGGGAATAATTTTTTTGGGTTCTTTGACGTCCAAACATGAGAAATGGCTGCCCTCCGTTGTCTCACAGCATTGGCACACCCACCGAAAAAAATTCCAAACATGGATACTTAAACATCAATTTTTTTTTAAAGTGATCTTTGTAGTATCTTATATGGCGATTTCATTGTCATGTAATTTTTCTTTTTAATATTTTGTTTTTGGTACGAGCTTATTATTTTTTATATAATAAAAAATAATATATTAATAGTGTAAATTATGATCGAATCATAATTTATCATATATGATAATTACTTTAAAAATCTTAATAAAACATAATTATGAATTATGAATGATTTTAAAAATATTTATTTTTTATGTAATTCTTACGAACAAAACTCATGATTTTAGGTTAATTTTTTTTAAAAATAAATTTAAAACACTCGCAAACTTCGCTTAAGGACCACAATCGGAATAATAAACTATATTATAAAATAATAAATTGTGCAAAACAACTCAACTAAATTAAACAAAAAACTGTAAGAATTACAAATATTCATGTCAACTACAAGACAAAAAATAAATACAATAATCAATGGTCCGTGCGGCGTCTCTGACGAGCCCTGACAGTTCCATCAGCACTGGGTCCCCCTTTCGCGATCGTCAGGCAGTCCTGCATAATGTCATATAACTATGTGCCTGCAGTGACTATCCGAAGGTTGAGCACACGCTCCAACCTCTGTGCAATCGTCTCATCCGTCGTAATCATCCTGTCAAAGTCATTAAAAACATTTATTATCAAATTTAAAATAAATAACAATTCATCAAACATTAAACGCGCAAAGAATCTTACCACATGTAGAGGGGGTCAAATGCCACTGGAACCTGGGGGCTGGACGGCTGTATGTAGTCATCGGGGTCTGCAGCTGGTGCATCTCTCGACTGGTCACCTGCCTGGGTCGATATCATGAATGAGTGAGATATGCGGAAAAACCACTCCATGTAATTCGCAGATACCTGCCCAGGCACTAGACAAAGCTGACCCGCAGGTAGTAAGTGCTCCGCAAACTGCATCCACCTGTCATCTATCTCATCGCGTGACAATCGAGCACTAACAGGCGGTGGAAGGATGCTCTGGATGTAACCAAACTGTCAAACCACCCTCTCCGGTCGAGCTGTGACCATCATAGGACCCCATCTCATGTGACCCTGGAATGATGCAATCTCCTGAAAGGCCCTAACCCCCCGATGCTCCATGTACAACAACCAGGACACATCTGTGATGGTCAAACCATCACAACGTGCCCTGTAAGGTGCTCCTGTGATTCCCTTCATGTGCGCCTTCGACGTCAACCACCGGGAAGCACGTGGGGACGTCTCCTGGTATGTATCATCTGTCATGCACTGGTGCACACTAGGGAAGTGCTCATAGATCCAGCACTACACAATAAATGAGGTTAACATAACATAAAAAAATGTTTAAATCATAAGCGAACGTAACATATTAAAAAACACGAAATTTACCTGTAGTAGCATCAAGTACCCCGCAAGTTGTCGGGTGGTGGTCTTACAAGCCTCATCTAACTGGTCATACATATGAACCAGCGCGGCAACTCCCCAAGCGTAACCACCGCTCTGAGCGAGGTCCCGGAAAGCGTCAAGGTGAACCACATGCACGTATGTTGCACTCTTATTAGCAAAAAGAGTGCAACCGACAAGGTGCAGCAGATAAGCGCGAGCTGCAACAATCCACCGCCGGGCCTGACATCTCGTCTCATAAATGTCTCGAACCCATCCAAGTTGTACATATGCCCCACGTGTCAGTGCTGTCTCGGCTCTGGCCTCCTCGGCAGACACCTCGAGCAACTCTGTCAGCAAAAATCTGGCCTCCTCTATAGAAAGAGCATGGAAATGTGCAAGGAGCCAATGATGGGCAAATGAAGGAGTGACGACACATCATCCAATGTGATCGTCAACTCTCCAACCGGAAGGTGGAAGGTGCTAGTCTCACCGTGCCACCTCTCCACGAATGCGGATATCAGTCCAGGATCGCCAATAATAACTGAACAATCAATCAGTGGACTTAATCTTGTGGCAGCCACCAGGCCTTCAATCTCAGGCACTGACCTCCCAATCAGTGTCACCTTCCTCCCATGTGACACTAACTTCAAATAAGGACGTTCCTGATTTGAAGTACAAATTATACAATTATTAAAAAAAATTAATGACAAACAAATAAATCAACAATGATAAATAATTAACAAATTAAAATACCTGTCCACTCCAAACAGCATGTGCAACGTGGTCCGCAAATGATGCCAGCACTGACGGGTCACATGGCCCACCAAGGAATCCCTCAGCAGCATCATCAGCATCAGACCCCTCAGCACCATCAGCACCCTGTATGTCCGCACGCATCTCAAGTGCCTCCGCAGCCACATCAGGGACATCGTTAGTCATGTCAGCAACGTCCTCAGTCATATCACGTGCATCCGCAGTCGTCTGATGAACCCGTTGCCTACGGGCTGAGGCAGTAGGCCTACGCCTCTCGGGAACATCAGCTGCATCATGATCATCTTGTCTATCTCTGCCTACAAGTCTACCAATGACACGACCTAAACCTCGTGTTCTAGCCATGATCAGCAAATCATGTCAAACACGTATTTTTTTCGGTCAAAATATACACAACTTTCTTTATAAAAAAAACAACTTTATTTACAAACAAATAAGACTAATTTAAATCAAATTATTTGAAAACATACACAACATAATTTAAAAAAAATTAAACAACTTCATTTATAAAAAAAAAACACAACTAATGTAAAAAAAATTAATTACTAAACATGCACAACTTAATTTAAAATTTTTTTAAAAAAACTTCATTTATAAAAAAAACACAACTAATGTAAAAATAATTAATTAGTAAACATCCACAACTTAGTTTAAAAAAAATAAACAACTTCATTTAAAAAAAAACACAACTAATGTAAAAATAATTAATTAAAAAATATCCACAACTTAATTTAAAAAAAAACTTCATTTATAAAAAAAACACAACTAATGTAAAAATAATTAATTAGTAAACACCCACAACTTAGTATAAAAAAAAATAAACAACTTCATTTAAAAAAAACACAACTAATGTAAAAATAATTAATTAAAAAATATCCAACACTTAATTTAAAAAAAAACAACTTCATTTATAAAAAAACACAACTAATGTAAAAATAATTAATTAGTAAGCATCCACAACTTAATTTTTTAAAAAATAAACAACTTCATTTAAAAAAAAACACAACTAATGTAAAATTAATTAATTAAAAAATATCCACAACTTAATTTTAAAAAAAATAAACAACTTCATTTATAAAAAAAACACAACTAATGTAAAAATAATTAATTAGTAAACATCCACAACTTTATTTTAAAAAAAATACTTCATTTATAATAAAATAAACAACTTAATATATATCATTTATAAAAAAAAATAGTATTTTTAAAAAATTTCCAAAACACACACAACTTTATTTATAAAAATAAACAACTTCATTTGTAAACAAAAAATACTAATTTAAAAAATAAACAATAAACAAAAACAAACACAACTTCTTTTATAAACAAAAAAATAAATAATTTACAAATTAATATTTAGTAAAAATACACAATTTAAATTATAAAAAAAACATGACATCAAAAACCCAAACCTCATTTTTCATAAAATTTCAAAAACAAAATAACCAAAAAAATATAATAATTCATTTTTTAAAAAAAAAACAATTTTTGTTTAAAAAAAAACACACTTCCAGTCCGGAAGAACCACTTCTTCCGAAAAGTTCTTCCGAAAATTTCAAAGGTCATCCGGAAGAACTACTTCTTCCGGAAAGTATCCGAAAGAGGTGTTCCGGGAGACTTCCGAAAGAAGTGTTCTTCCGGAAGACGTTTGGTTACTTCCGGAAGAACACTTCTTCTGGAAAGTTTCCGGAACAGGTTCTTCCGGAAGTTCCGGAAGAACCCCTAACGGGTCTTCTGGAAGCCTCCGCCGTGAGTCCTTTCCCCATTTTTTCCAACATCTTCTCCTCTCGTCTTCTACCCTAGGGTTATTATCCTAAGGTTCCACTGCTACAACAATGTTGTATCATACAAGCAAAGGGGAGTTAGGGACACTAACCTCGTTCGCGGAGAAGAAGAAGACGAGCTTCGCGCTTGCCTTGCGAAGAAGAAGAAGTTGTTCGCGGAGAAGGGAGGAGAAGCAGTTCGCGGAGAGGGAGAAGAAGCTTCACGGAAGGAATGAGCAGGAAAAGTTTCTTCCAGAGAGAGGGGGATTTTTATAATTTTTTGTTAAAGGGCAAAATTACCCATTCATAAAAATTGCTGGATGCACCAATAATATTGCAGGATGCACCTAGCATTTCCCCAACAAATGGCATGCCCAATTGTCAGGTCAACCCTCCTCGTCTTAAATCAATTGCTTTGCACACCTACCAATATTATAGTGTCGTCAATAATGCACTGCATGCCATTCAAGCATACCATTTCAACAAACTTTGCGCTAAGTATCCATAGCTAAAGGCCTAAATCATGCTATATGGTCTTTTATAGGACAAGAACACGAGGAAGAAAGATTCGTACATATAATTCAAGATTCAGATGAAGAAAAAAGGGAGATTGACTCTGACTAAGAGAAAAAGTAACAGTGCAATGAACCTAAATCGCCAAGATGCAACACATGAAAGCGCAAAAAAGGGCTTGAAAGGGGGATATATAACAGAAACTTTTGTTTTCACAAATGTGCTTGCTGGATTAATAATAGGTCTATTTATTTGAATTTATTTTTATAAAAAATGTTTTTCTAATAAAATAAGCATTTTTTATTTTTAATGTATTTGTCTAAATTGGTTTTTTTAATTTTTTAAGAAATATACTTTATTTGCTTCTTAATTTTTTTAATAAATAATTTTAATTTTTTTAAAAAAAGTTTAAATAAACCGACCCAATAACATTAGTATAAAACTTAAGTATGTTCTTGCCGTCAAAGTTTTTTTCTTCTTTAAATGATGACAGATAAATGTTCTTTTTAATAATGAATAACTTACATCAAACCTTTTTACTAAAAAAAACAAAAAACTTACATCAAACCTGTTTATAAATTTTTAAATAAATATCCACCTGTCATCATATATTTTCTTAGAACTTCATAATAATAATGCAAGAATTTTCTTACCACACGTTTTTCAATACACTATTTATTATTAAATGAATTTTATATGTGTCTACCCAATAGAAAATGAGTATATATCTAGTTAAATTCACAGAAAATCCCATTTGGCAACCAGTTTGGCTTTAGATTCATGACCAACCAAGTTACCAACCTGCCTTCACACTCACAAATTTGATAACCTGAAACAGAATAATAAAGTGTCGTGGGGGTTGCAAAGGAACCATGCCAATTGGCACGATCAGGGAAGAAACAAATTCTACGTGAAAAAATAACTGATGAAAACACAAGGCGATTTTTTTTTTTTGCAAAAGACAAATGAGAATTTGGGGTTGAATGTGAGTTCCTCTGTTTTGTTGTCTTGTTTTGCCTTGCCTCTGCTAATGTTTGATCTTAGAGTCACGTACGGTGCTTATATGGGTTGGGTTTTTTTTTTTTTTACATTTTTGTTATAGTTTTCGAATTTCAACATTTGATAAAGAGTAATGATAGATAATTACCTTTCATTTTCAAATAATCTCTTCCTTCCAGATTATATGACGTTTTACAGAAGAAGAAGAAAATTATTCTAAAATAAATGTCATTTTATAAAATCAATGTTGCATTAAATTTTTTTCCAAAACTATCCTTAATCAATACTTTGAGAGACTAGTATATAAAAAAAGTAAATGAATCATTAATTAAAGACATAAAGAGTATATATATTAAAAAGTTATATGACATTTATTATAAAAATTAATAAATTAATTGTATTTCTTAATACACACGTCAAAACCTTAAACGTCATATAATCTAAAGGAAGGAATTATCTTATTAGAGTAGTGATACTTGGATACCTCAATATTTTAGACACCCCATTAACATATTTTATTTGCGATTATATCTCTCTAAGTTACATCAAATACCTATTACATCTATTATTTTTATTTATTCTTTTTTCTCTCTCTAGGTATATATTAACATATGAGGGTGTTCAAGAAATATTTATCATCTTATTAATACTTATCATTTTTTTTATCTCTTTCTTTTTAGGAAAATTATTCATAGACACCCAATATGATACCGACCACCTAGTGAGAAAGAAATAAAAGAGAAAAACATATAGATATTATAAGTTATATGAAGTGATAAGAAGTAAGATGGAGAGAAGCCATGGATGTTTGATATGTGTTAAAAAAAGAAAAGTAGGTGTTCAAATATGATTACTCTTCTTCCTATCATTTATTATACTTACACTTGTCTCTCTTCCTCTTTTTCTCTTACTAGGTATCAAATAGGATATTGATGTCTAATAATCTTTTTTTCTTCATAATAAAACATCTCTTTGTATTTGAGTAAAGTTATAGAAATGTAATTATTGTGTATATTTATCTTTAATAGTCTAGGTTTAGAAAATTATATTATTATTAATTATAGGCTTAAATATATTTTTGATCCCTGATAAATACTTGTTTTTTGTGTTTGGTTCTTAATAAATTTTTCTTTTGGATCGGGTCCTTAACATTTGAAAAAATTTGTCCGAGGTCCCTACCATTAGTCGGGATCTATTAATTGCTTACGTGGTTGTTAATCGGCCATGCAGACATACCACGTGTGATTTTTTGTTTGACTAGAATTACACACAAGAGTTTTTTAAAAAAAATTAAAAAGAAAAAATGACATCATTTGCGTAATTTTTTTTCACCTTCAACGCCATGACCCTGAACCTGGTCCTCCTAATGGCCATGGTTGTCACCAATATCCTCTCCCTCTACCACCTCTCCTCACCCTCTAATCCCCAAAACCACAATGTCTTCACATTTTGTCTCAAAGATCTTCCCTCTTACAACCTCGACACAAACCCCCACCTCTTCCTCCAACAACTTGCAGTTATAAAACTGCTCCGCCGCCATTGGCCAGCCCAGAATCGACACCCCCTGATTTAGCGATTCCAACATCGAGTTCCACCCGCAGTGGCTCAAAAACACAGACACAACAAAGTAAGACAGAATCTCCACCTGAGGCACCCAATCATGACAACCAAACCCTTCGCCGATTCTTTAACCCTTTCAACAAACTCTTCCAATGTTGAACAAAATCCAGTTAGAGTTTACCCATTGGGAAAGATTACTTTTCTGAATCAGAGACCATGCGTCAGTGCCATCATCTTTTGAAATGTTGTTGGGTAACTGCATGCGGTGGGGGAGGTTGAGCTAGAGGGAATAGTAGCAAGCGAGGCCATAGCCACTGCAGTCGCTGAAGACAATGTGGAAGACACCGAGTTCCTTGGCGACGATGGCTGTCCAACCAAAGAAGATGTCAAAGATGATGAGAAGTTTATGTTTATGGTTTTGGATGAGGGTTTTGAAGGCTGGTTGGAGGGTGGTGCAGGCTTGGATAAGGCAAATGATGAAGTGGTAGGGGATGGCGTCGATGTTCTCTATGTTGGGAGGGAGGTTGTGGTTAGAGGAGTAGGATTTGGAAGAGGATGAATTCTTTGGATTGACGGAAAAAAAATTTAATTTTTTTAACCTAAATCCAAATGATGTTGTTTTTAGTTTTTTTTTTAAAAAAAAAAATCTTACATCTAATTCCAATCAGACAAAAATCACATGTGGCATCACACTTTGCATGTCTGCGTGGTCATTTAATGGCCCATAAGTAGTTAACAGATCCCGACTAATGACAGAGATCTCAAACAAAACTTTTCAAATATTAGAGACCCAATTTAAAGGAAAAATTTATTAGGGACCAACTGCAAAAAAGGAATATTTATCAGGGACTAAAAATATATTTAAGCCTTAATTATATATAATAACTAAAGAGATCTTTGATGTTTCAACTTATTTTACTGTGTTTATTATATATTTTACTATTTATTTAATACTTTTTTCCAAAGAAAATTAGACTAGTGGCAATAGAATCTAGGAAGGGGGCGAATTAGATTGCAAAACTTTGCCCTAAAAGAAGTTCGTGATCAATCCCTCCAAAATTTTCTTTACCAGAATTTTTTAATTGATTTACATTGTTTAGAGATGTAAAGAGATGATCATACAATGAACTAATGCAACCTATATTGTCTTAAGATGATCAAGATTCATAAAAATCAAGAGATATATTAATATTGCATATTATAAAGAGTATAGAGTGTGCGAGAGATGAAACAAGAAGGTATTTATATATACTATTTCTTATACAAATTTTTCAAAAAAATAAAAATAAGATAACAATAAGGTGATATTTTGTAATTGAAAATAAAAAATTCTCAAATCAAATTCTTAAACGTGCCTCATTTATTTCAATACAATCAACTTATTTCACGTTGATTTGTGCAAGAATTAACTTTACATTAACTAAGGAATACACTAAAATGTGGAAAAAATATTATTAAGGAAAATGTTAATCAATATTTTAACGAAGCCAAAAGTGTTTTTTTTTTATTCAACAGATATTATTAGTTCAACCAAATCATGATTTTAATTCATCTCTAATGATTCACCAAAAGAAAAATCATCTATAATGTATTTTCTAATAAATATTTCTTATTAATATTGATTCATTAGCCGATCTCAGTAAGATACACAATCTTAAAGTGGAAAGTTTTTATTCAACAACAAATGTTATTAATCCATGGATCGTGATTTTTAATGCCTCTTTGTTTTTAGTGTAATCTAATGTCTAGTGACTACTTTTATTATTATTATTATTATTGATTCATTAACCGATCACAATAAGATACAATGCAATATCTTAAATTGGAAAGTTTTATTCAACGAATGTTATGAATCCATTGGCACCTCTTTGTTTATAATGTAATCTACTGTAATAACTATTTTTTTATTATTGATCCATTTACTAATTCTGTTAAGATACCAATTAGCAAGATCTTATCATTAATTATTTAAAAATAGGCCTTATGAGTCAGCTGTCATTACATTAGTGGTCAAGGAAATACCCTCATTATCCCAACATTAATTTCCAGTGTGTTTACTTTAGGAAATGGTTCAAAAGTAATCATCATGGCTTAATAATCTTGATTAACAGTCAGCACCACCATTTATGTTTTTCAGTGCTGCTTTCAGTCGCAATTTGCATAATGAATTGCGCCATTTAGATTATGTTTAAGATTCTGCTTGCAACCACCTCAAACCTTAGTGGTAGAATAGGTGACATATTTGGATTATTTTGCCTTTTTTCCTTCAATATGGTCACTGAATGTGAAAGAAATTTATCGTGGAGACATCATAAGTTTTGTCAACAGGAGAATAGAAGTAAATCTCATAGACAAATTCTTCCTTGATAGACAGATATTCTTCTTTAAGTATAATTGTGTTTTGAAAACCCAAAGAGGGCTATAATCATTTCTTTACTTTTAGCTCTTTGTAGAAATTAACCAACCACATATTATATTTTCTTTCATATTTAATCGGATCAAAGAATTAATTGACTATAACCTTAGATTTTCTTCCCCAGATTTTCTTAATTCTATGGTAGTTATAAAGATATATATATTTAACCCACTACAAGAAATTTGCGGATTACCAAGATAATTTAGGAATGGAATTATTTCCTCACTTATTAGCAAGGGAACTTAGTTGCAAAAGTGACAAGTTATTTTGCTAGGGAATTTAGTTGCTCGCCCCTCGCAAATCTCATTCCAATGTCTTCCGATGTTATGGCCTTTCAATTTTCTCACCAATTAGCGGGATAGTATAATTTTTAATCCACAATTTTAATCCTTATATTTTTAAATCAACAATTTTGATCTCTTAACTTTTAAAATATAATATCTACGTAAACTAATGACCTGACAAAGTGATTTACAATTCAAAAATATTGTGAAAATTGTAGAGATGAGATTAAAACCCAAGTTCATTTCTTTCTTTTTCATCACCAAAACCACTCACTACTAAAAAATTATTATTTTACGATGCACATTCTAAGACGGTTATATATAATCATCTTAATATGTCACGTGATGACAATTTTGTAATTAAGGAGAATGAATTTTTTTTATGGCGCACATCCTAAGACGGTTTTACGAAACCGCTTTAGAATGTACTATGGTGTAATTAGGGGGACCGAAAATGACAACGATTTTATATGTAAAAATGTCGTTGTTTTCCTTCCCCTAATTACAGAATTGTCATTGTCGCGTGTACTTTGAAATCCCTAGCCTCCTTTGAAATCCCTTTCATTTCTCCCTCCACTCTCTCACGCTTCCTTTGACTCTTCGCCTTAGCCACCAGCTCAGGGCCGCTCAAGGACAACAAAGTTAAGATCCCAAGCTTCCATGGATTGAGGTTAGTAAAACACACTGTGTGAGAAAGCTTCTCTTTCACTTATAAGTTTCCATTCTTTCCTTCTATTTTGCGTATTTGCGTGTTTTGTGAATTTTTGCACTACTAGAAGGTTGAGAACATAGGCGAAGGAACATATGGTGTTGTTTACAAGGGTCATGACTGCGTCTCCAACGAGACCATCGCGTTGAAGAAGATTCGCAGGGGTTGTTATCCTAATGCAAATGTTTCAGGTTCGCGCTTTTGCCCTAAGATTCTAATTCCTCTTCACCTCTTCTTTTTTATTGTTATTGAAAAAAATGGGGTTTTCGTGAGGGTGAGTCACTCTTTTGGGTTCTTTCGTTTCTTTTTTTTGTGAGATAACAAAAATATCCTTTCTTTTGTTTTTTATTTCTTAGGGTTTTGTGTTTTGCGTTTTTCATTTTTTGGGGGGGAGGGTTTCAGTCTGGCTTGGTTTGGGATTTCTCAGATTTTGAGGGTATTCGTATTTTGGCATGGGGAGAAGTGGTTTCATCATTGTCAGAAAATCCAGCAGCGGTGGAGGCGAAGGCCGTGTTCGAGAAATTCAACCGCAAATTCGAGGAAGCGTGTCGAAAATAGAACTCATTCTTCGTAGTTGACCAACAATTACGAGACGAAATAAAAGGTTCGACGCGAGAAGCATAGTGTCGAGATATCGCAAGTCTTGTTCTTTGATTTTACCCTTTCATTGAGTTTTTTTGTTGGCCACACATATTATTTGTTGTATGACTCTAGTGATTCTTCATTTTTTTTTCTTGATATGATTCATCTTTCCCATGCATGTCCTCTTTCTTTCGCACAATTTTTTTGAGAAAAGAAAACAATATGCTATTTGTTTAGCATTACATAGAAGAGAAGAGATGACTGGGAATATGACTATAGTGTGTAGTAATTTTTTTATTTATTTTTTACTTTTGCAGACTGACACGACTTCTGTCTCATTGGAAGCTATTGGGTATATCAGATTCCTTCAGAGTCAAATTGAGGTAATTAATGTTTATTCTCCTCTGTCGACTTTTGCAAACAACCACGAGAGTCAGTGAATAGTACTCGTGGCACGCTAGATGTTAAAAGTCCATTATTCCACGTTGTTTTAATCCTTCTGCTTCCACTTTATTAGTTTTTGAATTAACAATAAATTAGTCATTGATGAATTGAAACGGATCAAAGGTGGGGTATTTCCTTCTAAAAGCACCTGCATAAGCTTACTGATGAATTCTATATTTAAATTTATGTCGTTGTCTAGAGAAGATTTGAGAGGAAATATTTTGCAATATAATTTGTGGTTTTTAATGTAGTATTAACAAGAAAATGGTTGCAGTGGATTTCTATAAAGTGAGAATAGTTGTAGAGATGATGGTAAGGGTGAAGTTAGATTGTTTGCGTCAATTGGTTGAGTCATGTAAATACTCTCTTTTAGCTTGAAGCATGGACAAAGGCAGAGGCTCCCCCAAACCTTGTTCTTAATTTTGTTTTTGCAAATATAGTTCTTGTTGACAGATATAGATGTTAAATGATTAATGTTGGCTACATCACCTTGAAGGGTGTATGTTTAGTGAAGCCATTATAGTTAATGTTGAACCAAAGCTCTGACCAAGCTAACCAGTGAGTCACCTTAGGCGCGTTTCTAAAAACTTATTAATGGCCTCCATTTAGCCTGTCTATCAGCGAGTGATAGTCCGAGCTGAACTCCAGCTTGGTAACAGTTTTTCGGTGTCTAGCCTTGTTTCCACTTCTCTTTTCTCTGTTTCTAAAATTCATCCCTAAGAAGCAGTCTTAGTGTTTCCAGTTTAAAATGCAATAAGCTACCTCTCATATTGATTTAAGTTTATTTTCCTTCAGACAGAGTTTGACTTAGGAAATATTGATCAAACTTCCCTTTTGTGTTGCAGAAAATGTATTTTCTTCATTAGTTGGCTTACAATTTATGTGGAGCCTTATGCCTTAAGCCAATAGATTTCCTCATTAGTCGGTTTATTGTTTTTGTGTTTTGTTCTCGTGTTTTCTTTCTTATATAATAGAATCTAAAACTCAAAAAACTAGAATGTAAGAAATAAAACCTAACCTTTATGAACCTTGAGTCAAGCATTCTTTAAACCCTATGACCAGGCCTAGCTTGAAACCTTTCAATCTCAACTCCAAAATTGTGCATTTTGATAGCAACCTGGTGAAGGAAGTTTCAGGTTTTATAACCCCTATACCTTAATCCAGTTCTTTAATTATGATAAGTCCTTATTGACAAAGAGAATGGAGCATCCTTGAAATTGATATTACCAATCAATTTGGTTCTTAATTATGAAAAATCAAATTTAATTCCTAACTTTGATAAACATAAGTCAATTTAGTTTATATCATTGACATCATCAATCAATTTGATTCCTAACATTATTAACAAAGAGAATTTAGTCCTTGGCTATAGTTGAAGTTAGGAACTAAATATTCCTTTTCGTAATATCAAGGACTAAGCTGGAGTGTTAGTCGCTTAAGTATACTAACTAATCATTATCACCATATTATATTATTCAAGATGCAAAGAGATTGACTTTATGTCTAACACTTGGTACCAAAAGCCAATGCAAATTGAGGTACGTGCTTGCTTTTTTCACCATATTCTCTCTAGCTGATTTTCTCCTTAATTAACCAGCTTGTATATGCTTACATATGATTGGCCTCACCAAGCCAACCCCTGGTACCGCATTTGTTCAAGGTCTTGACATAAGAACTCATATGGATGTAATATATACTAGCATGGGTGTATGCCCACAACATGAGTAAGATGGAATTTCCTCCAATTTATATGGTTTTTTAAGGTAATATTAAGTTAAATTCATAATAGTTGAGAAATTTAATATATATTTTTCCTTATATTATTTTAGCTTGTTGTGGGAATCCCTACCAGGAAGAGAGCACCTATTCTTTTACGACAGACTTAAAAATCTTAAAGGTTCAGCCTTAACACAAGTAAGTCTATTTGAGATTATGACTAGGAAAATGTTACATCATAGTGGGAGCAAAGAGAAAAATAGATCAGTGACCACTCTTTTACCTATTTTTGAAATTTTTACTCTTCAATGACAAAAGCATTAGACAATTAAAACTTAGAAGTTTAACCATTCTTTAGTAATATATAAGAGGACACAAGTGTGTGAAATACCATAAGGAGGACTATGACTTTGTCAATATTAAAGGAAACTAAACATCTTATCCAAGTTATCAAACTAAATTATCCTCTTTCCCCTCTTAATTATGTATGTAAAGAGCAAACTGAAGAATAATTATATAATTTTGTGTGTGAAATAAAGCTAACCCTCAGTTGATAGATGCTTGGAAAATACTATTTCCAATGTGTTTAATCTATAGCTCAGATTCCTGTTTAAATGGCAATCAAGTTCAATATAAAACAATCTTCAAGAAGTTGGAGTCATAGAGATAGACTAACTAATAATGGACCTTAAATGAACAAAGTCAGAATTTGTATGTATATGGGGAAGTCAGAGTAACATATTGAATGAGGAATAAACTGTGTGAGTAGATTATAATCATTTTACTATGTTTTATCCTGAATAAGAAAAATTTAACTAGTTATATTTAGTATGAAGTATCTTGGAAGTTATTTGCATTCAAGTTGAACAGAGTATTCAAGTTGACAGTTCAAATAGAGGCACCGACTTAGTTCTCCTATTCCTCTTCCAGCATGTCCTCAAAGAATTTCTACTGGAAGAGAATTATTCTACAAGTAATTAATCTTTCTTGTAAAAATGTGTTCAAAATGCACTCTTGTGCTCTAGTTTATTTGTCAACCTTGATTTCCTTAATCTTGGGCTGTATATGATTGAAAAGCTCAACATCAAAGAGTTGTAGGTTTAAAATTCAAATGTCTGGTTCCAACATGTTATTAAACTACTAGAAGTTTTGACTGTGTTACATTGTGCAATATTTCTATAGGTAATTTGTTATCAAATGGTCTTTCAATCTTGAGGGCAGAACTTAAAAGTCAAAAGAAGCAAGTTAAACATTTGAAAAAAAAATCAATTTGATTCAGAAGTTTGGAGGAGGTAACTTTAGATTATTATTGTACATGAATGATTATCATCTCTTATTCTCGTCTACTTGACATGTTTTATCCTTTCATTACATTCTATCCATGTATAATGCAATAATAAGTATAGAGACTCTAAACAAATTTTATTGATAGAGGTGTGTTCTTTTTTAGCATAACATACATGGAAATTTGAGAAAAGAAGAGTATAATTCATAATCTAATGGATTACAAGCAATGTATATGAAATTATTATTATTAGTAATTTTATCCTGATATCATTATTATTAGTTCTACCATTATTATTATTTCAG
The DNA here is from genome assembly GCF_004193775.1 of Glycine soja. Taxonomy (NCBI): domain Eukaryota; kingdom Viridiplantae; phylum Streptophyta; class Magnoliopsida; order Fabales; family Fabaceae; genus Glycine; species Glycine soja. The sequence continues at coordinate 21,072,084 of NC_041012.1, read as the reverse complement.
AATATATGAAATTAAAATGACATGTGGTTAGGAATAGAAATCTGAGATTGATTGGAAGCAATGTATATGAAGTTTTTAATTTCTTTTTTTAAAAAAATACATTTTAAGACGATTTTCTAAAAACCGTCTTAGAATCCTCAAAATATTTTTTATTTTTTTATAAAAAAAACATACATTCTAAGACGGTCCTCTGAAAAACCGTCTTAAAAAATCTATCATTTTAAGACGATTTTGAGCTAAAAATCTTCTTAGAAGAATACAATTTTCTAAGACGGTTTTTATAGAATCGCCGTAAAAAATAAAGATTTTTTACTGACATTGACTACAACGACGGTTAATAATCGATATCATAGACAACTTTTAACTAACATAGAATGACTTTATTCTAACAGTGACCATACCATTCAACTTACTTGAGTATGATTTTAACACTATATTTTTTATTCCGCACCTAAACATTGCTATATTTAAATTAACACAAAACAATATTTAAATTAAAATACCCTATTTATGATCTTTTAAAAAAATACCCAATTTAACTTATATCTCATTAGTTGTGATAAATTACTATTATAATAATTGTTAACTAGAAATATAATTCTAAATTTATTTATAAAACACTAATATAATCAATAAAGATATCAGTAGATTTATAAAAAAAAAAAAAGAAACATTTTTTTAAAAAGAATAAAATATCCCTCGAGGTAGCATTTTCAAAACATTCTCCTTAAGAAAAAATGGCAAATGCGACATACATGAAAGACTTCCCATTCCTTTATGCCTTTTATAATTTTATAATCCACTCCACTTCACTTCTCATTCCTGTCCCCATAATTCCAAGTTTTGACAAGAAAATTACCGTAGTCGGCAGGGTACAAGGTTAAGAATACGTAGCAGCAATTAAAAAATAGTTTTATTTGATAACCTTCTTGAAAAAACACAAATTAAGAAAATAAATAAATAAATAAATGCTTTGTTCACTAATTCCGCCACAAAAGCAATGACATGCTCAGTTTACCAGTCTAAATAAGCTGCTGCTTTCGTATATATGGTTACAAAAGCAAAAGCCCTTTTACCTTTTTCTCCAAAATCTTCTTTTCAATTTTCAATTGTCACGTTCCTTGTTTCTCTCCTATAAATTGGCTTCTCCACCCTCCATTGTCCCTCCTCACCCATCAACCCCTTCAATTCCGTTTTATTCTCTTTCTTTCTCTGAAATTTTTTCAGTCTTCTGGATTTGTGGCATGAAAAGAAAAAAAAAAAGAAAAGATAAGTATTGTTGCCAAGAGAGTACAGAAGAATCTGTAAAGCTCAGGAGGGATAGCGCCACAACACTCATGATTTTATATCATAATATATTTGGCGCTATCTATCCTGAGTTTCACGGGTTCTTCTTACGGGATATATCAAAAGTTCTCGTTACCATTATTGAAAGCCTTTAAGAACCGTGTTGATAGCTTTTTTTAGTAGTGTGCAAGGTTCGATCACCATGCCCCTCCTTACCTCTCCTAGCAACTCACTGAAAACTATACTTCTTTTCATTTTATTTTTATCTATGAATGCTACTTAATTTGCTAGCTATATATGAATATGGTCATAGTTGGCGTTCAGAAATTATTAAGATCTTGGTAGCTATGAGGACGATTAGGAGTTGTACGAATTTGTTCATCACTAGTTTTTTTTTTTTTACTGAACTTTTATTTTCTCACTTTGCATTTTCTTCTTCTTAATTAACCCTCATATATCTCAGGTTATAATTAACTTGGTATGCATGCTATTAATTTCTTGTTTTCGTTTCCTTTGTTTTTCTGTTTGCTTCTGATCAATTTATGTAAAACAAGAGAATGGTGACCAAATGCTTTGTACTTTTTTAGTATTCTTTCTTCGACATCTTCAATAAAAAGTAATATTTTCTTCATCTTATTATTAGTGTGTTTGGTTTGGCCGGAGGAAATAATGTTGAGTTCAATCTATCACCAATCCAAACCCACACTTGTTGTTTGGCGCTTTAGCTATTATTTTTCATGGCCTGAACTTTACAGCTCACAAAAGCTTCCCGTGTTTTCTCTTAATTGTGGACACAACTCGCTTACAGAAAAGGATTTGCTTATTTTGCATATTAAAGGAGGATTTGTTGCATGGTTTTAAATTGCAATTAATCAGGAGTTGAAGATGCAATTTTTGAGATTTAATTTTAACAAATTGTTTTTCCAACACAATTTTAGTCATATCAGCTGCATTTATTCATATACTAATTTCTTACAATAATTGATGATCACCACCCAAGTGTGACTGTGTACAATAATTATATGTATACCCGTTTATGTTCAGTGCTAATAATTTCTTGTCAGAAGTGTTTTTCCCCAGATAAATCAAAGGGCTTTCTATGGACATCCAAATTTGTTAATTGGCCTCGAGATTTAAGTAGTAATATATTTTTAAAAAATTGTATGTTACCCTTTAAAATTTAAGGGTTTTTTTTTTTAATGATATTGAGAAGTTCTCTCTTCTGTTCTTTCTCTCCCCTTTTTCCGCTGTATCTAAATTTATTTAGCTGTTGATTCAAAAATTAATTGTATCAAAATTCTTAAATTTTTTTAAAGTATTAATTATAAGGTTTCAAATTGCAGACTCAATTATGATTTTATCTTTTTTTATATTGGAAAAATTACAAATAAATGTGGTCACAATTATAATCACTTTTAGCTAGGGATATTAATCACAGCTGAAATGCCAATCTTTTATATATATATATATATATATATATATATATATATATATATATATATATATATATATATATATATATATATAAAATTTCATTAACATACACATTCTAATTTAATTTTTTTTAGTACAAGTGAGTTTTTAAATTATATACAAAAAATCTTAAAATACACCTTACTCGTATACTATTAGAAAAAGTAAGAATATGGATGTTATCAAATACAAGTAAATTTTACTGATATATACACTTTTATATTTTAATATGATTACATTAATAAATTATAAGTGAACAATATCTTAAAATTAATATCTCAGTGCATCTCGCTAATGCCCTCATATTAAAATTAAATAAATGTACTTTAGAAAATTTTATATATAAATGTTAACTAGTATTTTTAGAATATTGATTAAAAAAATTAGAATAAGAAATATTTTAATTGAAATATATAAAATCAAATTGTCCAAAAAAAATTAAATCTTTACTATTTTTACCGTAAATATTTTTTTTTAAAAAATTTTAATTAATATTCTAAAGTGACTTATTAGCCCGATCATATATATATATATATATATATATATATAATATCTTCATTCCTATTAATTGTTTACAGGCAGGCCTGGGTTCACTGATCTAGAATCTGTAGTCTTTTCTTCAGAAGGACCTATTCTGCTAAAAAGTTCGTAACGCATATTTTGAAGCCACTTACTGTCTGAATCTTGACCTGTTGACTGATAAGTGCTATTCACAAAAAGATACGAGTGAGTGAGTAACTGAGCATGAGAGAGGAGAGAAGAGGGGTACGTCTGAAATTATTGCTTTTGGATTTTTTTATATTTCTTTTCTGAAAAGAGATATTGAAGGGAGTAATGAGTTAGTTCGATTTTTAATGGCGAGTTCTGAGGGTAGCAGTCTTTCTCTTTCTGGCCTAAAACCGAAACCCTAGTTTTTTTTTTCTTGGAACTAGAAAGCTATGTACTACTATTGCTTTTTTCCATGAAATTCGACTACTGCAACTTCTGCAGAAACTTTTTTCATCAATTATAAATTCAACTGTGGACGTTGACTTGTTTTGCAACTTGGTTCAGGTCCCCGGGTCTCATCGCTTTCTTTTCTATTACCATAATTAACATTTTCAAAATCTCCATCATTAAATTTCCATTAAAAGTAAAGTTGAAAGAACAACCAGTTACTCCCTTCAATTGTCAACGTGGATAGATATATTGACCGTTGGATCAAACTTGGCAGAGATTCTAGATTTGTTTTCTCTATTTTTTTTACTTATTAAGGACCTATTTAATCTGAACAGTATTCTAAGAAAAAAAATGTTTCACATGAACTTCTAATAGATACTTATCGGGATAACAAATCATTAATTAACATGAGTGATGCTGAACTCATCTTCTTAATCAAGATATTAGATTGGAGTCTTAATGAAAAAAAAATTAATTAAGAGAAATAATCTCATTAAAAATAAATAATTAAATTTTTGGATAAAAACTAATAATTGACAAACCCAACAAATACTTTATACTAATGTCATGAATAAAAAAGAATACTATCAAAAAAAATTATTCAATGTGTGTGAATTAACTCTTACTGATTGTTAAAATTTAATTAATAATTTTAAATTTGAGTTATCAAAAAATAATTATATTAAATATTAAAAAAAGATTTTTTTTCTCTCGTAATCATCTTATCTGAGCTAAACATGATTATTAGTAATGAATACACAAGATAGTTGTGATTTTATAAAACAAAATTACTTTGATGATTGTAGTATGATCATATAATAAAAAGAGCAATAAAAATTGAAAGTGTAAATAATAAAGTACTTAAATTGTGTAGGTGTTTAAAATCAGAATTCTTAAGGCTAAACAAGAAACACATTTTTGTTTATTTAATTTTAATTATATTATCTTTAATTGATTTAATTCTAATTCTTATTTATTGATAACTAATTTTTAAGAAAATATATGAACTCAGTTCCTATCATTAACTTTATTAATTTATTTTATTAAGTGATAAAGTAACGTAATTAAACTATACTATATGTAAATATATAGTTTGTCTGTAGTATTATATTTTGTGTAACCGTATATATTTTTAATAATAACTAGCAATGAAACACAAAATTATAGGAATTGATATTAAAAATTAATTTTTTTTTTAAAAACGTATTTAACCCAAACTTTTATTATTATGATTTGTAACATGATCTTATTTTAAGCAATTTCTCTTTAATAACCTTATTACTGTTAAACCCTGCAGAAGCAAAAAGTTACACCACCACCCTTTCAATTTTTTTCTTTTCCAGTCACTGTAAATCTTTTCTGATGTTCTTTTTTCTCCTAATCATTCGTATCTAATAATTCAGTTCATGCAGATTGATTAACCTAAGTTCCCATAGCCGGTGATGCTGAGTTTGACCATCAAAATGGGACAATTAATCTCTCAAAGAACTTTCCCTTTTCCCCTCTTCCACATCTATATATTCCCGTGTGAATAATCTATAGTTCCTGTTAATGCATGCATAATGGAAATCTTCTGGTTGGCCATTATGTGCGATTGGATCCAATAAAATATTCCGGGATTGTTTCGAATTTGAGAGGTTTGATTCAACTTTAGGGTACAGGAGGTATCTTGCTATATGGGGACAAAACAACCAACTTTCATATAATAGATCTCCAGCTTTTACAGTTATTATTGGGTGACTTTTATTAAATTAAATGTAAATTCCATTTCTCTTCAAACGTGTTTGTACTTTATATATATTAAATATTTTTCTCCGATTTTCAAATATATATATATATATATATATATATATATATATATATATATATATATATATATATATATTGTGTGTGTGTGTGTGGATTTGCCAATTAATTTTCTTCCACTTATTTTTATAAAGAATTAGTAAGTTCTTCTGTCAAAAAAAAAGTTTACGATTTATAACTACAAAATTCTTAAAATACAAGTGTAACTTGATAACTTATACCTTATAAAAATAAATAAGTAAGTATAAATTAGCTAATTATATATATTAAAAAAACTAATATAATAACCCATGACATAAACGGGTGTTGATTTGTATATGTGAAAATGAATAAATTTTATATTATTATAATTTTAACGTATTTCTTTTAATTTTATAAATATAAATTTGTGAAAATAATTGTGAATATTTATAATAAAAGAAAATAATTGCGATCAAATATTAAATATATCAAATAATTTTATTTCATTTATATAAATTTGATTTTTAAGAAAAAAATTATATTTATAAATATATTTATAGTTGTATTGTATTAGATGTATTAATAAATATTTATATTAGGAAAAATGTTGTTTTGTACCGAAAATAAATCCGTGGAAATTTATAAATTATTTCGATTGGTTAAAAATGAAAAAATGGGGCTTGCGGGAATGAAAAGAACCTTGCTTGGCTAGCTATTTCAACCTTATATATCGTCGCCCTCTTTATCAGCCAGCCTGGCCACGAGTTTAAATCTAAATCATTTTGTAGCTAATTTAGACTATTTTTCCTTAGAATTAAATGAGAAAGTTTTTTTCCTCCATTTAATATTAACATATAATAAAATTATGATAAATTTATTATATAAAAATAGTAATAATACCATTATTTTTAAATTCAAATCATATTATAATTCTTATTGACAAAATCATATATTTAGTTTAGTAATTAAAAATTGTAATGTTATGTGTGATATGTGTTTTAAATTATAAATTATAAGCATTATACTAAAAAAAATTATATTATTGAATAATGACATGATAATTAACAATAATTTAATTATTGATTAGGTTAATTAAATTAATTAATTACCTATAAACTAGACACAATGGTTTAAGGTCCTGCCATCGGGATTAGCAATTAATTGTATTTAATTGCCTCAATTGCGTAAAAGTTAAATAATCATGTTATCCTTAATTTGGGTCCATATAATTTGTTACAAACCATCTTCTTCTTTCTCTAATTTTGAAGATTTGTTAATTGATTATCAATAAGAATTTAACTTGTTTTAAAATTTCAATATGAATATTTTAACTTGTTTTAACTATCAATAAGAATAAAAATTACATATTAAGATTTGTAAGAGATATTTTTTAAGATTATTTTAGTTAATAAACAAATTTTACAATTAATATTAATATAAAAATAATTCCAATAATAATTAATTCTTTCTTCAATTAAAATAAGTTTTAGAACTTTATAAATTAAAACGGTGGAATAACCACATTTTATATATTAATTTATATTTTTATTATCAATAAACTAAAATTTTAAGAACTTTTTAATCATATATTTTTTCATGTTTTTATGTATTTTTAAATACTTATAAATATGTATGGCTTAAATATGTTTTTCTCTCGGATTTGAGAAATTTGATTTTCTAATTGAAAATTTATTTTTTTACTCTCTCAAATTTGTAGAATGTTGTTTGTATCCCTTCATAATAAATTTGAGGGACCATAAGGAGCAAATATTTAGTCTTTCAAAATTGAATCAAATAGAACAATAATCATTTAATTTGAATCAGATTTGCATGGTATGAATTTGAATAACAATATATTATTATCAATCAATGTCCATTTGAACTAATTCTAAAGATTTGCTTTCAAATTCTAGGAAATCAACAGAAATCAGACAAATTATCATAAATTGAAGATTAATTAATTAATTTAATTTTAATTTTGAAAATTAAGTAAAATCAATTTTGAATTAATTTTTATTATAACTATATTAATCATACATAAATGTATTATTCCGTTTGGTTTTAGAAATATAATAATTTAAATTTAAATTTAAGTTATAGCCAACCAAACAATTACAAAAGTAACCGATGGCACGTGTTATCTTGAGAATTAACTTGGTTTTGCCATGTGGACCCAGAACCTAGTTTTGCATTTTTAACTTTATTATTATTATTATTATAGATAAATAATATATTTTAGATTTTGGTTTATTTTAATATAAAATAAGTTTTTTTTAGAGATTTTGTTTTCTCTCATGGTATTGATGAATCACGCCGTGATTAATAATTAGTATTCGACATTTACTATCAATTTTATGAGATTAAATAAAAAATATATATGAATTCTAAATCCAAAAATAAAATTATTTAAAACTTCACTATACCATCTGAAATACTATTAAAATTAACAATAAGATATTTAAAATTGGTTGACGCCAGGAATGATGAGAATCCTGAAACTGGCCAAATATAGGTTAAAAGGCCCAAGTGGAGAAGGATAAAACCGCGAGTGGAGACGGATGAAGGCCCAAGTGGAGAAGGATGAAGGCCTAGAGGCAGAGACACTATAAAGACTATTAATTGTTGCTGAAGGCCCAAACTAATTTAAAGGCCCAAGTTAAATATATTTTTAGTTATAATTTTTATTTATTGTAATTTTGTCCTAAACTGTTTAGAAGGTCCATGTCTATTTTTATCTTTTTGTTCAGATACACTATAAGTATTGGTTTTTATTTTCAATAAAGAAAACAAGACTTTTGACATTTTCATAAAATTGGGTGAGAGTTTCTCTCTGGGTTCTTTGTTGAACCAATTATCAGACTTAACAAGGTAATCCTTGTGGCGTCTACCCTGACTTATCTTCCTTCATTGGAAGTGGCGTCTACCTTGACTTATTTTCCTTCACTGGGAAGTGGCGTCTACCTTTACTTATCTTCCTTCACTGGAAGTGGCGTCTACCCTGACTTATCTTCCCTCTTTGGAAGTGGCGTCATCCAAATCTCCGTAGTAGCCTGTATCAAGCGATCTGCTCCTAGTCAGGTTCACATTATCTGGTATCAGAGCTTTGGCTCTTGGTACAGGTTCTATCCTATCCTTTTTTTTTTTTTTGTAATTTGTCCTTGTTTCGTTCTTGTTTGCGTCTTGTTGCGTTCTTGTTTGTGTCTTTGTTTCGTTCTTGTTCTTGTATCTTTCAGACTTTGTGTCAAAAAAAAATCTATTTGAGTTATGCTTCAAGTAAAAAAAAAAGTTGCAAAATTTTTTTTTTTTAAAAAAAAAAAGAAGAAAAGAAGAAAAAAAAAGTAGGTGTTTGATCTTTGAACACGAATTTGAGACTGTTAGAGGCTTTTTTTTTTTGAAAAAAAAACGTGTACCAAATCCCCTTATCTGGATTCTCCTCTGAATTCTGAGCGTTTTGATATATAGTGGGCCTCAAACGAACAACCGTAGCAAAAGTTATGAGCATTTGAAGTTTACTTGTCATATCTGTTATCTTACCTATTTATCTTATTTGTTATCATATATGTTATCCAAATTAAATCTAATTTGTTATCCAAATCTGACCTGCTATCCAAATCAAATCAACATTTATTATCCAAATCAAATCAAGTCTAATCTGTTATCCAAATCAAATCCAATCTGCTATCTAAATCAAGTCTAATTTGTTATCCAAATCAAGTCTAATCTGTTAACCAAAATCAAATCTGATTTGTTATCCAAATTAAATCTGCTACACAGTTTGTGATAATTAAACTGTCTTTCCTGTTATATACCTTGTGTGTCTAATTTGATTCATCCAGGAACTTAAGAGGGAGTGAGTGGTAACAGGCAAGAGTGAAAACATCACACAAAAACCTATATTGAGAGCATCAAACACGAGTGAACTACCATCAAAGAGAGAAACACGTGAGTAGAGTGTGGTGAGGTCTTGAATCTTTTTTTTAAAATTACTGCAAAATTCTTTGCTCCTTAATCATGGCAGGAGCTGGTGACAATGGTGATGTATATCATCAACTGGACGGATCTCAGCACTTATTTCTGGACGCGATGACTATACAAATACAACGTTTGTTGAACCGTAACAAAGAAGAGCTCTACAGACGAATAGCCAAATCTTCCTTGTTTGTTCTTAAACCTCTATCCCCTAGAGAAGTGTGTGATGACCAAATTAGAATGAGAGATGAGAGAAAAGAGAGAACAAGAGAAAGAAAATAGTGAGGCACCACAAAGGAATATGAAAAAGAAGAGTGATACACCCAAGGAAAAGAGTGATACACATAAGAGAGAGAGTGATACACATGAGAGAAAATTTAATTATTTTGCAGAGGCGAGTGAATTAAGGAAAGTGTTGTCTGCTCATGAACCACTCAATCTACAATATTGCAAAGACAGTAAAATTTCTATTGATAATTCTAATGAGTTTACTATTTCTATTTCTCCTAGTGTTCAACCCTTATTGCAGGAATTTAAAAAAAAATTTCCTAAGGAGATTCCTCATGGACTGCCACCTTCAAGAGGCATAGAACATCAAGTTGATCTCCTCCCCGGAGCTTCATTACCTAACAGGCCAACTTACAAAAGCAATCCCCAAGAGACTTAACATAAGGATGCACATGCCAAAGTTGAGTATGTGAAAAGATTGTATGACCAAGTGAATGTGCAAATTGCAAAGAAGAATGAAAGCTATAACAAGCAAGCCAACAAGAAAAGGAAGGAAGTGATACTTGAACCCGGTGATGATCTTGGACATTTGAGGGCAAATATTTTCCAAGAAGGAGGGAATGATGAGAATCCTGAAACTGACCAAATATAGGCTAAAGGCCCATGAGGAGAAGGACGAAGGCCCAAGTGGAACAGGATAAAGCCCCTGAGTGGAGAATGATGAAGGCCCAAGTGGAGAAGGATGAAGGCCCAGAGGCAGAGACACTATAAAGACTATTAATTGTTGCTGAAGGCCCAAACTAATTTAAAGGCCCAAGTTAAATATGTTTTTAGTTATAATTTTTATTTATTGTAATTTTGGCCCAAACTGTTTAGAAGGCTCATGTCTATTTTTATCTTTTTGTTCAGATACACTATAAGTATTGATTTTTATTTTCAATAAAGAAAAAAAGACATTTGGCATTTTCATAAAATTGGGTGAGAGTTTCTCTCTGGGTTCCTTGTTGAACCAATTATCAGACTTATCAAGGTAATCCTTCTGACGTCTACCCTGACTTATCTGTCTTCACTAGAAGTGGCGTCTACCTTGACTTATCTTCTTTTACTGGAAGTGACGTCTACCCTGACTTATCTTCCCTCTTTGGAAGTGGCGTCATCCAAATCTCCATAGCCTGTATCAAGCGATCTGCTCCTAGTCAGATTCACATCAATAAGTGATACTAAAAATAGTACAAAAAGATAAAATATTATTAACAGACAAATTTGTAATTATTCACTAATATTAAGAGATTTGTTTATTTTGAAAAATTGACAAAAATGTAACTCATATTTATCCCTTAAGGTAGGAAGTCTATAATTTAAAATAAAAGGAGAAGAATATATAATTTAATTAGCTTCTCTCAAGATAGAATAATTTACTCTTAATTTAAGTAAATCGTAGCTCCTGTAATTTTTATTTTTGCTTATCAAAATTTTAAGCAAATATTTCCTAAGTCCAGGTAATAAAATTTTGAAAATTTATACAAAGACTTATATTAATTTTTGTTATAATTTCCTTAGAGTGTTTTTATTCGGTATTAGTTCTTTTTTATTTTTATTATGAATATATTATTTTATATTTTGCTCATATAGATTTTAATAATTAAATATTCGATATTTAATTTCTACTATATATTACTCTTTTAATTTTTGTTTTTGAAATATTTATTCTTAAAAATTAAAATAAGTAAATTATATTTTTCATTTCTTGTAATTGCTTAACGATTTAAATTATTCATTTATGCGTGTTTATTTAGTATTTTGTCTTTTGTTTTAGTTTTATTTGATCATTTTTGTTAATGTTGACAATCTTTTTACCACAAAAGTTATTGTTTTAAAGACAAGTAAAATTTTTTCTAAAAAAAAACTAGTAAACTAATAATTTGAATAAAAGGATAAAATATGTATTAGGTCCTTGTAAAATTGTAAAAAAAAAATAATTTTCTCTTCATAAATTTGTTTGTATTAATTTGATGACAAAATAAAATATATTTTGATGGTGTTTAGTTGTAACTTCGTTCTCTCTATCTTTTCAAAAGTCATCATATCCCATTGTTATTTCATCTTGATCGGTGTCCAATAAATGATAAAAAAAATCATAATTTTTGGGAATTTTTAGTCATTTAATTCATTTAATTTTAAGAGTTTTAACTGTTACAAATTATTTAATTTATTTGTAATCAAAATATGTGTGTTAGTGTGATAGTCACACCAAATTACCAAAGTTACCATTAAGGATCAACAAAGATATGTTTTATTTTTATAGGGACCAAATTAATATGAAAAAATTTATAATAATGAAATTAATTATTTTCAAATTTTATAGAGACCTCAAATATATTTTATCCAAAGATAAAAAAAATCAAAATAATACTGCTTTAGAAAAATAACAAGAAATGAAAAATATAATTTATCCAAATTAAATCTTACTTGTTGTGCTAACAAATCTTTTGGCAAAAAAATTTAAAATCTATAATAGAAGTTATTATTAATATTAAATTTGACAATGTAAAAATAATTTTGGATGACACATGTCGGACATTTAAGATTAATGTTTTATAGCTCAAGCTTTTATAAGTGCATTTTTTTATACTTAAAATCATTTTTTTTGTGATTTAGACTATATTTAAAAATATGTTTATAAATTTAATTTATTCTAAAATGTTAAAAAATTAATTTTTTTGGTATAATTATTCCAAATCAATTATATGGAATTAAGATGATCCATCTTTTTAGTTTGATTATTTATTAATTACCTGAATTTAATTTAATTTTCATTTTAAATTCAAAATGTATTCTTTGTTCATCCCTTTATATGTTTTGATTCATTTTTTCTTTCTATTGTCTAATTTTATTGTCCTTCCTTTTGTATGTCTCTTTCATTTTGCACTTTTTTTACATTATTTTTTAACTTTCGTCCACTTCACAAGTGTGGAAAAAATGTTCTCCCAGGTAGTAATATTAGAAATAATCACTTTAGTTGTTGTTTGTTCTAATATGGTGGACATAACTTCATGTATCAAATAAAACTAATAATTACAACGAATGATATATATATATATATTGTTAAATTTTTGCTTGACCCATCTTTAATTTGATCAGAAGTATAATAATTAAAAATGACAAAAAAATATGTAGGAAAACTTATTATGGATTAAAAATATATATAACTTAATGGTATATGCGTCTAAAGGTAAAATAAATTAAGTTGTGCTCTAATTTTTTATTAACGGGACATGAATAAATAATAACTTAAACTTATAAAAATTTAAATTATTTATTTTTACTGAAAATATATGTTATAAAAGTATTTATTTTAGTATAACCATATGCTTCAATTTTTTTTTTTGTTTTTAATTTAATTTTTAACAAATACCTATTATACTTATAAGTATATGCACACTTATGCACACATACACACATGTGTGAACATATATATATATATATATATATATATATATATATATATATATATATATATATATATGAAGTAAAAATATTACAAATATATTAAAAATTATAATAATATAAGAATTTGTAAATTATAAATTTAAGATCCGTACAAGGCACGATTTATTATATTAGTAAAAATTAAAATCTAAATAAAATTGGTAAGAAATGAAATATTATTTAAATCGCTGTTTTTCTATGATAAAATACTGATTATTCAAATAGCTCATGGTATTCCTAATAAGAACATGATCATGAAATATTAAATAATTATACTGTAAAATAAGATTTACAAGATATACTAATTTATTACTATATGATAGTTCTTTTGTTTGAAAAGAAGTGTCATTCTAAGTTGTTTAAAGAGATAAAAAAAAAGAGTGGCAAAACTAACCTTATTAAATAAATGAAAGATAACAATATTAATATTAGATTATAAAATTAAAGTAAAATTTATTAGAAGTATTGATGAAAGACAATTAATGTTACATTAAAAAGTCAAATGCTATATTTATTTTTGGACAAATTTTTTTCCAAAATACAATACTTATTTTAAGACGGACATAATAAAAAATTTCACTTTATGATAATTTTTAAGATAAAATATCAAAATTTAATAATTCATTACACACTATAATGTATAATAATCAATGAATTTTTTTTTCTAAAATGTAGCACTTGTTTTAAAAATACTCTCAATATAGGTTTTGGAGATCAAATGCTTTGGAAAAGTACCATTGTGTTATTGAATTATTGAATGATGTTGATATCTTATGAGAACATCCAACTAGTAATTAATTTGCACATTGGAGGATGGCGGCAAATTTACGGTGACAGGGTTTCATTTACAAACTATTTACGTAACTGGGTCTGTTTTCAAAGTATTTGCATAGGAGGTCCCTTTTTGCATGGAAGCCGCCATTACCTTTGGCGATAAAGCATGACCCGCCAGTGGCAATGACGATACAGGCGCTGACGTGGCTGAGAGAAGAATGTGCCGCCAGTGGGAGTAACGGGAAGCTTTCCACATAGCCATGCCGCCAAGGGCAATGGCAGGACAAACACATGCCACCTACAGCAGTGGCGAGACATGTGCCAACGTGGAACGTGTCTTGCCATTGCTTCTTGCGAGACCAACCAAAAGCAATCCCGCCATTACTGTTGGCGGGACAGGTGCATTATTCATGAGCTGAGTCATTGCAAGCTCTAGGGCTGAACCATTTAGAGGAGTAGGGCACTGTTCATGAGGTGAGCCATTGCAGGCTAGGGCTGAACCATTTTGCAGCTGGGTCACATGCATACAGTGTGCTTGCAGGAGGGTCACATGCATGTTAAATGGCTCCAGACGACTTCGGGTAGAACGGCCAGACTTTGTGTAGTTTTCCTTTAAATAGGAATATGCTATAACATAAAATTTCACATTCCTAAGCAAGAAAGAAAGCGAGAAAGAAACTTGTTTGAAGAGAGAAAGAAAGCCTGAAAAGTTTGTTTGTGTTTGAAGTATCTTCATTCCATCTTCAACTTCAAAGTTCTAGTTATTTATTGAAAGTAAGAATTTATTTATTTATTTTAAGGAACGAATTTTTATTGAGTCAAATTTTTAGAAGCATTATTTTATTCAGTTTCAACTTAATTTTTTGTAATAATTTTTATCATTTACAAATTGTTTATTTTGAAGTAATAAATTTTGTGGTTAGAATCAAATTTGAAGCTCAAATTTAAGTGTAATAATTTTTTGAATTAGATTTTGTATTTGAAAATTATTACCAGTAATTATTTGAATTAGGTTTTTGTGTGTGAAATTATTTTAAGTTTAAGTGTTCCATTTATAAGTCTTTGTTGAAGGTATTTCAGCCTTAAGAATATTTATATGTGATAGTTGCAGATTTTGAAGTTGAGGAATTTTTCATAAATTATTTAATTAGAGTAATAGAACAAGTAAATAAATTTTTATTTTAGAATAAAGTATGAATGTGTAGTTTAAGTTTAATAGAGCAAGCAAATATTTTTTTTTTATCATTGACAAAATATTAGTTGAAGTAATAATTTTTTTTGTTAGACTAAAAATTGAAGGTAAAGTTTAAGTGTAGTAATTTTTGGAATTAGAATTTTTATTTTAAAATTATTATGACTAATTATTTGTAAGCGTCTTTGTTCATGGTTTTTGTGGCTTAGAAATTTGACGTGTGACCCTTTGGATTATAAGCTTTCGTTGATGCTATTTTTGACTTAAGGAATTTTTTTAGAATTATTTAATTGGAGTAATAATTTTTTTGTTAGAATGAAGTATGAATGTCTAGTTTAAGTTTAATAGTGCAAGCAAATAGATTTTTTTATTTTTATCATTGACAAAATATTTAATTGAACTAATAATTGTTTTTTTTTAGAAAAAAATTAGAACGTGAAGTTTAAGCGTATTAATTTTTGTAATTAGGTTTTTTACTTTGAAGTTATTTTAATTATTTTAATTATTTATAAGTCTTTGTTGATTGTTTTTCAGGCCTTACAAATATTTACCTGATTCGCTTCTAGTTTTTTGAAGTTAGAATGAAATTTTAATCTGTAGTTTAAGTATAAGTTTAAGATTAAGTTAGGAGATAAAGCAAGCAAATACACTTATTTATTTTAAAACTACTCTTGTTATGATTAATTATTTTAAATTTTGTTCATGTAGGTATATCATGAATTCAATTATTACAGTGTTGTATTTCAACGGAAGAGTATATGAAGACAATGATGGTGTAATATTTGAAGGCAATAAAAAGGCAATTTAGATTAAACACGGAATTAGTTTCAATGCTTTGAAGAAAAAAATTGGAGATAAGGTAAAGTTAAGAAATAATGAAATTATTTCTACTATAAGTTGTAGATTTTTAGTTTCAGGAAAATATGTTGCCTTGCAAATTTGTGATGACGAAGATGTTGAAACTATGATCGAAAGTTTTCAACAACAACAACAAATGTCAGTTCTAGAATTGTACGTAGAAAAGGATGTTGCTGGTGGTTCTATGTATCATTCTGCAAATTCTGTTACGTCATGTGGACATAATCTATCTCATCATGAGTCGGAACTGCCACGAAATATAAACAATTTACATGATGATGAAGATGATGATGATGATTATCTTGCATCTAACTCATACGTTGAAGACTCTTTGGATGAAGATGATAGTGTTGATGGAATATCTAATACAGACGATGAAGTCACTAACATCATTGAACCAGTTTCAATTGTTCACCCAACAGAAGGTAAATTTGATGAAATAAAAAATTAGTTTAATACATCTATCCTTTTATGAGAATTGTATTTAATGGTAACTAAATACGAGTAGTTTGTTGACTTGATTTTTTTTGAAATTATTAGGTGTACTAGGAATTCAAAATCCATTTTGGAATGATGCTTTGCATTATAACAATATCAATTGGAGTCATCCAGATGAGGAGGACATTTGTGGTTTGGACATGCCAACGACTTTTAGTGTTGGACAAGAATTATATGTTGGCAAGGATTTTGACAGTAAAGATGCGGTTAAAAATGTACTGAAACAATATGTGATGAAGGTGCATCAAAGTTTTAAGGTTGTTGAAACCAAATCGCACAAATATATCGTTTGTTGCCCCAACAACAGCGCAGAGTCTCCTTGCCCTTTTTATATGAGGGCAATTTTATCTAAAAAAACTTATGCATGAAAAGTGACACAATGGGGTGGACCGCACACATGTCTAAATATGAGTATGACACAAGACCATGAGAAGCTTGATTCCGATTTAATTGCTACTTGTGTAGTAGGTTCGTTTTTGATGTTCATATTATCCTACTTTTGTGTTATTTGTTATTTTAATTTATTATTTGAATTACAGGCATGATCAGAGAAGATCCATCAATAAAAATTTCTTTGATTCAAGAAAGGATAAATAGTGAATTTTCCTATAAGGTTTCATACAGAAAAGCATGGATGACAAAACAAAAGGCGATTGCAATTGAATATGACGATTGGGAAGAGTCATATGCGAAACTTTCGTCATGGCTAACACACATGCAAAATCATTCTCTGGCTCTTACTTTCAAATACTACATGACGATTTTATTGTTGGTAATACGGTGAGTCGCGAACATCGTCAGTTTCATAGAGTATTTTGGACATTTGGTCAATGCAAAGAGGCTTTTAAGTACTGTAAGCCAATCATACAAGTTGAAGGCACACATTTATATGGGAATTATCGTGGGACCCTATTAATGGCCACATCACAAGATGGAAATGGTGGTGTTCTTCCTCTAGCATTCGTCGTGGTTGAAGGTGAGACGTTAACAACATGGTCATAGTTTTTGGCCCACTTGTGTGAACACGTCACAGATAAGAATGGAATTTGTCTAATATCTGATCGTCACGTGAGTATAAAGTCTGATGTCGCTAACGAAGCACTTGGTTGGCAACCTCCCCACGGTTATCATGTGTACTGCTTCCAACACATAACGAGCAATTTCAATCGCAAATTCAACAATGCGAAACAAAAAGAGATGTTCAAGAAATTGGGTAAGGTTTATTTTATACATTAAGTTAATTTGAGTTTCATATCTACCTACAACTTTTGATGGTAACAAATTTGATGCAGCGTACACTCCTTGCAAACATGTGTTTGATCAAAACTTAGAAAAATTTCGTCAATTGAGTCCAGCCATAGCAACATGGATTGATCACATTTCAAAGGAAAAATGGAGCATGACTTACGATACATCTGGACGAAGATATGGTCACATGACAACCAACCTATCAGAATGTGTGAATAAGGTGTTGAAAGATTGTCGCAGCATTCCAATAACATCGTTGGTCAAGTCAACATATAGTAGGTGCCAAAAGTACTTTGTTGATCATGGTCGCCAAGCCCAGAGACAATTAAATGAAGGCCAAGTATATTGTTCTAAGCTTGTTAAAGAACTTAGGAAAAATCAAGAACAAGCTTGTTCGCACATTGTTCGCGTGTATGATATCCACTCGACAAGGTTTGAAGTAGAGGAGACCTTCAATCTTATAACGCAACGTGGCGGAAAAAAGTGGGCTGTTAACTTGAATGGCCATTATTGTCAATGCGGAAGGTATTCTGCGCTTCACTATCCATGTTCACACATTATTGCAGCTTGTGGTTACATGAGCATGAACTACTACCAATATATAGATGTTGTTTACACAAATGAGCACATCTTAAAAGCATACTCCGCACAGTGGTGGCCTCTTGGGAATGAAGCGACAATTCCTCCTTCTAATGATGCATGGAAACTTATCCCTGACCCAACTACAATTCGTGCGAAAGGTCGGCCAAAATCAACAAGGATATGGAATGAGATGGATTGGTTGGAACCATCTGACCACCGACAAAAATGTAGTAGATGTGGAGCAGAAGGGCACAATAGGCGCTGATGTCTAATGCAATCTGACCGTGGGAGTAATTCATTTAATTGATTTATGTATGTTAGATGAGAGACTTGTATTGATTGAGGTCTTGTTCAATGTATTTACTTTGTGGTGTTCAATGAAATCGTCAATTACTTATTTTTGAAAGTGTACTTTTGTTAGGAAATTTATACATTACTTATTTTCAAAATTGTATCTAAAGGAGAACTATCTACAATGTTGTACTTAACGGTATTCAAATTGATACTAAAGGACAACTATCTACAATGAAAAACTATGGACTTAGTCATCATGGACTATCTGGAACAAGGACAAAACCCAACATAATAAACATTACAGAATAAACCCTAAACACTACAGAATAACACCTAAGCCTTAGGGTTTAGAGTTTAGGGTTTTTGGTCTAGGGTTTAGGGTTTATGATCTAAGCCTTAGGGTTTAGGGTCTAAGCCTTAGGGTTTAGGGTCTAGGGTTTAAGCCTTAGGTGTTAAGTTTTTAGGGTTTATGGTTTAGGGTTTAAGCCTTATGCTTTAGGGGTTAGGGTTTAGGTTTTAGGGCTTAGGGTTTAGGGCATATGGTTGAAAGTTTAGGGTTTAGGGTTTAAGCCTTATGTTTTAGGGGTTAGGGTTTGTGGTTGATGGTCTAAGCCTTAGGGTTTATGGTTTATGGTTTTGGGTTTAGGGTATATGGTTTGAGGGTTTAGGGTTTAAGCCTTAGGTTTTAGATGTTATGGTTTAGTGTCTAAGCCTTAGGGTTTATGTTTTAGTGATTACGCCTTAGGGTTTAGTGTTTAGGGTCTAAGCCTTAGGGTTTAGGGTTTAGTGTCTAAGTCGTAGGGTTTAGGTTTTAGGGCTGAGGGTTTATGGTTTAGGGTTTAAGCCTTAGTGTTTAGGGTTTGGGGTTTAGTCGTTAAGCCTTAGGGTTTTGGTTTTAGGGGGTTGGGTTTAGTCTTTAAGCCTTAGGGTTTTGGTTTTAGGGGTTTGGGTTTCGGGTTTAAGCCTTAGATTTTAGGGTTTAGGGTTGAAATAAAATTACTCCAGACTCATATGCATCTGATGAAATAAAATTACATTTAGAAGTTGAAATAAATGGAGTGGATCAATCGAGGTTGAGTGACATTAATTAATTTCTTTTGTCTACCTTAGTGCACATATGGCATTGGTGTTCATCGTTAGTTTGAAACATTAGTTATTTTCTTTTTTCTACCTTAATTTTTTTTAACTTTATTTATTATTATAGTTTGATGCGCGACATAAACTGCATCCATTAGTAAGCCTTAATAAACTGCATACGATAGATTAAATGTCAAATTCAAATGAGAAATATACAACAACATATTTAAACATAGACATTCAAATCATTCATTTTGGTGTCCGTGATGCCGTGAGGAAGTGCCACATGGTCGATCCCATCTTCGTGCTTGGCGATCAGGATTTCTTCTGCCCCGAGGTCTCCCCACTTCTTCTTCGTCAGCCTCAGCAGAAAATTTGTGACGCAAATCAACACCTAATAAGTCACCCATATTAGGCATTGGTCCCGGTACATTCCATTGTGTACCTAATGGGGCATTAGGTGTTGGAATTGGGCCATGATATTGCTGTGAAGGGGTCATAGTCGGTCATGAAAAATGAGGATATGTGTCCGCAACACCACCAAACGAATGCTCGCTTGTAGAAGTATCAGTGTGATGACCCTGAAAAGGATAGTGATGCATCTGTGTCGGATACTGAGCAAATGTTTGTGGCGTGTAATATATTCCATGGCCACGCTCTGCCATTTGTTGGGAATATTCTTTCGCTTCAACAACCTCTCTTCGTCTGCCTATGCCCTGAGTTTCAACACTTGACTGAAGAATGTGAAACTCTTGTGCTGGAAATTGACGCTCTGATGCAGGACCATGTGACACAGGCTCAATGATTCTCTCTTGCTCTTCCGATAAAATTGTAATTTTCTCCACATAAGGCAAGAGATCATCAACTGTCCATGTATTCCTCCTTTGAGGAGACACCATGTATTGTAATGTCTCCGCAACTTCAACCTGCAATTATTAGGGTCAGAAAATTAAAGGGCATCATTAAAAAAAATTTAAAGTTAAATATTAAAAAAAACAAAAAAATATCAATGAAGCCGTGTTTGCATTTTGTGAGTCAACAAACATCTTTGTCTTTTGCCTATACCAGACCATGTAGTCCGAGTTAAAGCTCAATAGACCCTCTTGTCGAGGATAAACGTCGACCCTAAAAGCATGACGATTGTTCCACTGATCAATCATTGGGGTGAACAATTGCCCCCAATTTTTGTCATGTTTCCCTTTTAGTGTTATGCCATGAATGTTCAAGGGTTGCGAATGAGACTCTGGAATTAGTTGATGCATTCCAAATTGTCTCAATAGTCTATCCGGTTGGTGCCACTCAATAACTTGGAAACAAATTAGTGGCACCAACGCGCACCACGCGACACTTTTGACTACACAAATGGGAGGCAACAATGATATAACAGTTGTTGTGTAAGGCTCCCACACAAACTGCATATAACAACATAGTTGTCAACATTTTAGTAAAACAACACTTATCATTTTTTATTTTACAAATACAATACCATGTTCTTACCTCATGACATTTCATAATATCTAACTTGCGACGAAAAACTCTCACATCATCATTGCCGATATGTTGGTTTCCACGTCGCATTCACCTACAAAGATTAAAATTTAATATACCCTAAAACCATTTATTCTTTTGAAATGAAAGACACTTTTAAAAATGACTAACCTGTGCCCTAGTGATTTATTTTCTACTTGGGAAGGAGTCCTCTTTGGAGCCAAGGTTGGACATCGTTCCCATGCCCACATTTGTAGTAAGATGCACATACCTCCGATTGATTTAGTTTTATAATCGATGGCACTGCACATCTCTCTGTATAGAAAAGCAAGTACGGCAGGTCCCCATGCATATGTGCTACAATCTCCAAAGTCACGTAAAAATTGAAGGTACCTTAGTGAAACTTTGTTACTGCTTTTGTCAATGAACAAGACACCTCTAATGAATCTCAGTATCCATGCACGGGCAAACCTTTGTACTTGTTCTTCGTCGTCGTGGTTATTTATTTGTGCAAAATGGTGAGCCAGCCAACTTAATTTAACCACACTACCTTTAATTTCACCTTCTTGTGGTCTGACTCCCAATAATTCCTCACATAAATTAGCCCAATTAAGATTTGTTGGACCAATTAATGGTAAACCAATCACACGTAGACCTAACAATACAGAGATGTCTTGAAGAGTAATAGTACACTCTCTGCATCTCATGTGAAACGTATGTGTTTCCAACTTCCATCTTTCTATCAAAGCACTAATTACTGAGACATTTATTTTTAAGTATCCCATCTTCATAATCCAGTAAAAACCAGATTGTTGAAGGAAAGAAAAAATTTGCTCTGAAATTTCTTCTTCCCCTTGATATGTGGGGACAACACGTCTGATATGTAATTTCTGATCTTCTTCCTCATTCCAAACATGTTCTGAAACATGCTTAGGTTGCATCCATAATACATCACCATCGATCGGGCCAGACTTAATTTTAATATGTGATGAACATGACGACGAAGATGTCATTGCTACTTCGAAATAAAATATAATACAATAAATTCACAAAATAATTTATACATTATTTGTAGATAATATAAATAAAACTACGCAGATTTATAAAAAACGTTATTAAATATATATAAATAAATTTGTAATAAATAAAATTGGACAATTTTGAATATATTCTATAGATAAATTAAAATACATGTGAAGAAAAATTTAAATAAATAACAAAATATATTTATTTGATAACAAAATATATTTATTTGATAACAAAATATATTATACAAATAATAAAATTTAAATATATTCTATAAATAATTTCAAATACATACACACAAACAAATTTAAATAAATAACATAATATATTCTACAATTAACAAATAAATAATCAAATAAAATATGGACTACCAAATAAATTAAAGTACAAACAAATATTTAAATGCAAAAAATTATTTAAACAAGTGTAATACAAAAATAATAATAATAATGTACAATGTATCATATATTTAATCACGTAAATTTTTTAAAACAAATAATATTAACCTACAAATTAGAAATAAAACCTATCATGTACTAACATAAACTACCCTATCATATATATATATATATATATATATATATATATATATATATATATAAATTCAAACTAAAAATAACTAAAATAAATAATATAACTTATCAACTCATTTATTTAAAACTCAAAATTGTTTAGCCTAATATTATTACAAAAGCTCAAAATTATTTAGCCTAATATTACAAAAGCTCAAAATTTATGTGTGTCTAAATTTTAGGTATATATACCTAAAGCTAATATTAACTTGTGTCTAATATTACAAAAGCTAATATTACGTGTGTCTAACTAAAATATCATACATATATAACACATATAATATCTCAGAATATATACAACAACCAAATAATATTTTCATACTAACTAACCAAATAATATTTTCATGCTAATTAACCTAACCTTCGAATACCTATTAATACATAAAAATTAACAATAGAATACATATTAAAACTAACTAACCTAATCTTGAAATACCTATTAATACTAACTAATCTAATCTTTTTATAATATTAAGAACAAAATACATAAATATTATTTAATTCAAAAAATACTTACCAGGGATTATGGAGGAGAAAGAGCACACACGAAAATTGAAGAACAAAGGAAAGGGTAGCACACTGGAGGAGAAGCTCAGGAATTTGGGGAGGAGAAGCTTTGTACGTTTGAAATGTAAGTTAATGTTGTTGATGGAGATTTTTTTTTATAGCAGAAAAAGTAAATGCTCAACGTTCAAAAGCAACGTTAAAAAGCATTGTTCTTCTGCATGCAAGCCCTAGCTCCTGGAACACCGCAACCCTAGCTCCTGCACCCCTGCAACACTGCACTCTAGCAACCTGCAACACTGCAACGCTGGGCAGCAGGTGTCTCGCCAATGGGATAGGCGAGACCTGCTCATGGGGTGTGTCTTGCCAATGGTAGCAGCGACACACCCTCCACGTCAGGCCAAGTCAGCGTGCTTCTCGCCATTGTTGTTGGCGGTTCCTACGTGGAATGCATCTTGCCCGTGACAATGGCGGCACCCTCTAGGTCAGTAACCTTCTCGCCATCGTCAATGGCGGCATCAGTGGTCTCGTCATTCCTTCCGGCGACACCCATGAAAAAAGAGACTCCCTCCGTTAATACTTCCAGAAGGGACCCTCTTTGGTAAATAGTTTGTAAAAGGGTCCCTGTCTGGTAAATTTGCCGAAGGATGGCAGTGGCAGAGTGATCGACCAAAATGATCATGCTTGATGAAAATGAATCATCTTGACCATCAATAGCTCAAACTTTTAAGGGAAAACAATCCTTTAGTGATTTTTGATTACTTTCTATCATGAATTTCTACCTTGAAAGTAATGTTAACAGTTAACACTATTGAATTCATAATTCTTCTTTATCATTCTAATTTCCCAAATATTTCCAAACCTAATACATAGAATAAAATGTAATGGATACCAAGAATTCTCAAAATAAGTTAATACATCCTATTAGAATGTAAGTGTTACCATAATGTATCACATATATAATAATGTACTTCTGCTGCATATAAAATATATTTAATATAATTTTTTTAAAATATATTAAAATATAAATCATTTAATTACTTATTTATTGATGTTCAATTTTAGCAAAATTTGACATAAAATTTCAACTAATTTTATCTTATTTGATGTTATTATGTTTAAAATATCTTTTATTTAATTGAGGTGGTAGTTTCAATGAATTTTTTGTTATTCTTATACCAAATTCCAATTAAGGATAAATTGAAAAAAAATAATTTTTGATTAAAATTAATACAATTAAATATGATTAACTAACTTTTTTTTAGTTAACAGGACATGTTTTTTCCCCCTCATATTTGAGATTGAATGGAGAATAATTTAACGGTATAGTAATTGTTAAATTATTGTTAAATCACATTGTCCATTTCAACATTTGTTAGTATTTATAAAAATTATATTTTATATGAAATTATTAAATAATATAATAATTATTTAAGTTACTAGATGTAATTGGACCATTACTTTTATATATATATATATATATATATATATATATATATATATAATTTATTTTATTATTCTTTATCGAAATGGATGATAACTCACATTGTCCATGTCAATATCATTTTCCATATCTTTATAATTAGAAATTTATATTAGGCATAGAAAAGTTTAGGCTTAAATATCTTTTTCCATTCCTGAAAATTAGTTTTTTTTTTATTTATTTTCCTTACAAATTTATTTTTTGTTTTAATCCTTTCAAACTGTGTTTGTTTTGTTTCTCATCCTTACAATATTTTGGATAATATTTTTCACTCTTTAAAACACTTTTTTTACTGTTGAAAACCCACATCTTATGACAACAAATAAAACAAATACATTTTGTAAGGACTAAAATAAAAAAATTTATAGGGATAAAATGAGAAAAACGTTAAATTGTAGGGAGGAAAAGTGTATTTAAGTCATAATTTTATATAGAGTAACATTTTCCATATATGTGTTGTTATCATTGTCGATATTTCTAACCTATGCAAAGTTACATCCACTCTGAATTCACTCTCAACCAACTTTAATTAACTAATTAATTGTAAATTTTTTAGAAAGAATAATTATCTCTCTCATTATTTTATAGATCCACTTAAATGTAATATGTCTTCCCATTAAACTAATAATGATTACTAAAAGTTTTTAATTTAAGTAAACTTACAAAAAGAATAACAAAAATAGTTATTTTTAAAAAAAATTCATGATTAACATTTGTTACATAAAGTGAAGAAAATAAAGTTACACCGTTAAAAAATGGTATATAAATTTTATCTAAAATTTGTTTTCAGCATTTTAGGTAATAAATATTAATCTTGATTTATCATAAAAAATAATTATTTCATTTATTTATTTTGTAAGTTTACTTAAAAACTGTTAGTAATTATTATTAGTTTAATGAGAAAAGAAAGATTATATCAAAGTGAATCTATAAAATAAATAAGAGAGAAACAATTACTTTTTCAAAAGAATTATATAATCAATTAGTTAATTAAAATTGATAAAAAAATGAGTCATTAACAAAGCTTAATATATAAAAAGTTGCACAGGTTAAAAAAATTGTATCATTATTACAAAATCTGGGTTCCACCAACCAAGGCTTTAAATTCTGTACCCTGACATTTGGCGGCTAAAGTTGAGCTGAACCATATTCAATTCCTCTGAATCTTTATGCTTTGCTGAAAATTCATTCTTCATGGGCCTACTGTTGATTGCAATTTAAGGGCCCTAAGACAGTCTCAGAATTTATATTATGGGGCCCCATGTTTGCAGTCTCTCTCCATGGCATTTTACTCTTTACACAATATAATTTGATGTTCATAAAATTACTCATGCGATCCAGAGACCATCACAATAATTAAAAAAATATTGAATTTAGAAGTTAATAGAAAGAAAGTTTGCAAAATGTCATTTGTATTCTTTGATTTGAAGCAGACCAAACCAGGAGGTTTAATCACTCTCAAGAAAATTTAATATTAGAATTGTTAAATAATATCGATAATGTTCAAAGAAATTTAATTTTGAGGACGAACAATGAACTTGTATATATATAAAAAAAATTATGCATAAGCTTGTATATGATTAGCCGAACAACATACATAAAAAAATGTCCAAGACTTCACGGAAATCATGCGTGAAATTAAGAATTTAATTAAAATGTATGGATAGTATAAGTTTTTTTTTTACATAGTTTGTTATGTAATCATCATTGATTCTTGTGTATCGTAAGATTAATATTTTTTGTAATAATTATTTTAAACTTATATATTTATAATGATTTTTAATTAGTTAATAGTATAAAAAAATTTAAAATTAAAGATTCTTATGAAAATTAAAATTGTGAAATTAATATAAAATATAAAAATATGTGTAATGTCTGTGCATTGTATTCTTACACAAAGTCTCACTCTATCATATTTAAAAATCATATATTAAAATAAAATTATTAATATTCCGTTGATATACATTAAAATTTGAAGATAGGCAATATTCTTTTAAAATATATCAAACTAATACCTCTTTGATAATATGTTTATAGTTTCTTTTTAAATTTTAATAAAACTAATGTAATTATAATTTGAAGATGGATCAATAAAAAACTATATTCTATATAACATTATAGTTGATTATATGAGAGTTAACTAGTGTAATTTATAGTGGTATAATTAAGTGTGAAAATCCTCTCAAAAAAAATTTGTGTGAAAAAATGCGTGATCTTAAAAATTTATAATGTAGAGACACAATGCATGATTTCCGCCAAATCAAATATTATTTTCAGAATAAAAAAAATAAAATAATAATTTGCATTTTTATTTAATATTTTACAATAAAATTAAAACATATGACCTTCATATATATGATTTATACTAGAACTATTTATTTCATACTAAATACTAACAATTATGTAAGTATAATGTTTACCTCACAAAAATGAAGAATAAATAATTGAGGCTAACTTTAAGCATTAGAATGAAAAAGGAACACTAGTTCTCCTACTTTAACGCATATCCATTATCCTTTGTACGTAGGATTTGTTTCTCCTTTCCTTCTCTCTCTCTTTGTGTATTTTTTCTTTTGTAATTTTTTGCATGAGCATGGTTTTCTGAAAGCTTCATGAATGACAAGGTTATTACAAACACATAGTTGGCTACAAACATCCAATGGATGGAAGGAAGAATTCGATCCTCCCCCTATCCTGCAACAAAACATGGTTGACGTTACTATGAATAACAATACAATTTCTTTCCCCATTTTTTGTCAATCAATTCAACAATCTCACCCTGTTGGAATCTTCAATGGTGGCAATCCTTTAGCTCACTCCTTCTCACTAATCATGTTCAATCTCATTTTAAATACTCTCATCACTCGCAGTCTCCAAGTTCTTCTTAAGCCCCTCAAACAACCTGTAATCATATCTCAAATAATAGTAAGCCGTTTCCTCCATCTTGTAATTACATTTATTCATCATATTGTTAATATTAGTGATATTATGTCCTTTTGTTATATTAATTAATATCAAATTATATATATATATATATATATATATATAACACCTTGTTCTTAAAATGTTGAGAATAATAACTAACTTTAAAAGAGTTACTTTTAGAATAAATAGATTCAGCATCGCTATCATCTAATCAAATGTTGATAAAATTTTCACGTGTATATGTGTGTTTGAAGGGTGGTATGATTGTTGGGCCTTCCTTTTTGGGGCAATCTAGATGGTTCCAACGACACATGATGACGGAGTCAACCCAATTCATAATGCGCAATCTTGGAGTAATGGGATTCATGTTCTTTCTTTTCATGTATGGTGTGAGGATGGATCCAACACTTTTAAGAAAATCAGGAAAATTGCACGTATCAACTGCATTCATAAGCATAACAATCCCCATGGTGACAGCGTTTGTTGTGGCACTATGCATGAGAAAAAACATGGACAAAGAAATGGCCTTGATTCCTTCATTAGGATCAATATCAGGTTACTTGGGGATCACAGCATTCCCTGTTCTCTACCACATCCTCAAAGAGTTTAACCTTCTAAACTCAGACATGGGTCGAAGTGCACTGTCCATAGCATTAATTGGTGACTCATTTGGTATGCTTTGTATCATGGCATTTGAGGCATCAAGTCAAGGAGAAACTAAGATGATCAATACCTTATGGTATATGATTTCTTTTGTGGGCTTGATGGCATTCCTTATGTTTTGTGTTAGACCCGCTATGATATGGATCAATAACAATACTCCAGAAGGGCACCCTGTGCAACAGTCCTTTGTGGTTGCAATTTTTCTAGGGGCTCTTGTAATGGGCTTCTTAACTGACATGTTTGGCATAGCAATTGCTAATGGGCCAGTGTTTTTGGGCCTGGTAATTCCAGATGGGCCTCGTGTGGGAGCAACAATTGTACAAAAGACCGAAACAATTATGGCTGATATTCTTCTACCATTCTCATTCATTATGGTGGGATCATACACTGATTTCTATGCCATGAGTGCTTCTGGTTGGTCCAGCTTAGAACCATTGATTGTCATGGTTATTACTGGCTACGTTCTCAAATTCTTTTCCACTTGGATTGTTCTACATTTCTGGCGAATGCCTCTCAGAGAGGGACTAACCCTTAGCCTCACTTTGAGCTTAAGAGGCCATATTGAACTTATATTGTTTGTGCATTGGATGGACAAAAATGTAAGCTCCACCTTTAATATTTACATTTCTTTCATTTGGTTTAAGAGTGCTAGCAACACATACGCTTCTCTATAAGATAAAGTTTATAAAAACTGTAAAATTAGTGAAACTTGTTAAATAAGCAAAGTGAAAACCATAAAAAAATTATAATTTTCAATAAATTTCAATGTTTAAAAATAGTGTAAAGAAATGCTATATAACAATATACTCTTTCCAACACTCTATTAATAACAAATTTTTGTAAGTTTCACTTTCTATTTAATAAATAGTGAAGTGTATGTGTTAAAAAATGTGTTGCCAGAGTATATATATTACTGTCATCTCTATATTTCAAAGACATTCGATCCAATACAATTGTTGTTGTGGTTACAGATCTTACATATTCCAGACTTCACATTATTGGTTCTTATGACAACAATACTGACAGCAACATTCGCTCCTTTGATAAACATATTATATGATCCAACAAAGCCATACATGGTGAACCAAAGAAGGACCATTCAACACAACCCTCCAGATGAAGAGCTTAGAATAGTGTTATGTATTCTTGACACTGAAACCATAAATGGTTTCATCCGTTTGCTTGATATCTCAAATCCAAACTCAAGCAGCCCCTTATCTATTTCTGTTGTTAGACTAGCTGAGCTTGTAGCACGTGCCAACCCTTTGTTCTTAGACCATGAAAAGCAACGAGTGCCTCCAAATTATCAATGGACAAACACCATAAATGCCCTCACACAGCATCAGCAACACAAAGGAATGTTAATGAAGCTCCATTTCTTCACAGCTGTGACTCCAAAGCAGACAATGTTCAGAGACATATGTGAGCTTGCCCTAGAACAAGAGGCTTCTTTGATCATCTTACCTTTCAAATCTTCTTCTGATGTTCACAACCACTCAGTGAATTCACAAGTCTTGAACACTGCACCTTGCTCAGTTGCAATTTTTGTTGATAAGGGGCTTCCAGATATCAACAACATAGGCAGTAGTAGTACTTCCTTTCGTCGAAGCCAGTATCGATTCGCCGTGTTGTTTCTTGGTGGTGGAGATGCTAGAGAGGCTCTTGTTTATGCAGATAGGATGGTTGCTAACCAAGATGTGTCCCTCACAGTTATAAGATTTCTCTCTCGCAACTTTAAAGGGTACAATGAAATTGAGAAGAAGCTTGATGATGGAATTGTGACTTGGTTTTGGGTTAAGAATGAGATTAATCAAAGAGTGGTGTATAGAGAGGTGCTGGTTAGTAATGGAGAAGAAACAATTGAAGAAATTCAAGCCATGAATGATGGTGCTTTTGATCTTTTGATTGTGGGAAGAAAACATGGAATAAACCCAATTCTTCTCACTGGGTTATCAGAATGGAGTGAAAGTGACGAGTTGGGACTCATAGGAGACTATGTTTCCTCTGCAGATTTTTTTGGCTCAGCTTCTGTTTTAGTTGTTCAACAACAAATCTTAAGAGGCTAATAAAATTGGGATCTGCCATTACATGCATCATACATGGTGATCTTAACTAAAAAGTTATATGATAGAAATTTTTGCCAACTAAGTTAAAACATTATTTAGCCACTTTCAGGTACCTAATAGATAGCCAAATTAACTAAATTACTAGTGAATAGTTAAGAACTAGCATTTAGATGAAGACAAACGTTTAGTGTTCTTTAGAAAGAATAGATAATGTAGTGGGTTCTTGTAGAGCTACGTTATGCATCTCTTACTTCAAAATCACAGGTGAATAGACAAAATGAAAAAAAATAACTCATTTAATTTTTTATCTGGTTGGGTGTTGATGTTCTTTGTGTCTTATTAGTTATTACACAATCAAAACTAAAGAGACTATTAAACATGATAGTTAATCTAGCATGATAATTATTTTAAGTAAAATAAAAATCTACTTATTTTATTAAAAACAAAACTTATTTTAAAAATAAGCTTAAAAAGCTCTTAATTTATAACACAAGGCATTCCCACAACTCTATTGTTTTGTATTTTCTGAAGCACCTAAATTTGGGTTTGATCGAGTTGTACTATTTCCTCTTTCAATTTGGTTTTTCATTAGTCTTTTGACATGAGTCTCATGAGTAGACTCATGAGAAAGAAAGTCATAAAGGTAATGATTCAACCTTCAAAGCATTACATTTTTAACTTGATTTAGATGAAGCTAAACTTATTGCGAAGATTAGATAATTTTGGCATGAAGGTACAGTTGAGTTCATGGAGAGTTATCAAAAAGCTTCTAGAACACTCTACTATACCCAATTTATTTGTTTTTTAAGATTTTAGATAAATTAAATAAATATATAATTATATAATAAGATAATTATTAAAAATAAAATATAAATAATAAGTGAGAAAATAGCACCATACTGTTATTGAATGAAAGAGCACGATATATAGTAACATGCATCAAGTTTTATATGTACTATTGACGAGTCTACTAATGAAAAAGAAGAGTATTGAAGATTTGAATTCAACCTTCGAAGTATTAATTATAATGCTTCTTCAACTTGATTTACATGAAGACGAATATATATATATATATATATATATATATATATATATATATATATATATATATATATATATATATATATATATAACTTTCAGGTTAGGTTAGAGTAAGTTAGTAATGTACATAAAAAAATTTGGACAAAAAATCAGTTAAAATATTTTGTTTTAATAATTTCTTTTAGGGAATTATAGTCATTTAGTGTTTGTTATTTTAAAAATAAAAGTAAAAACATTTCTCTCCCCACTAACTCCTTCACGATTTCTCTCTCTGTCACGTGCACGTTCACTTACCATTTTCACGTTTCAGTTTCATCCAATTTTTCCAGCTTTTTACTTTTGTTCTCCTACAAAAATTTTCTCACCAAATCTCTTGCTGAAAAGTTTTATCTCCTAAACCCTAAATCCTAAAACTTAAATTCTAAAGTTTGCACTTATTATATCTAACATTCCTTCCTTTCGTGTCCGTAGAGAAAACCCCCAAATTTTTTAATACATGTTACGTAGAGCACCTTCAGACTTAACGGTTGGCAAGTTGACTAACAGATGCTGTCATGTGATTTACACGAGTTTTAATAAAAATATTGTTACCAAAATGTCCACTTCTTCTAAAGGCTCACGCTAAATGAGAAATATACTGGACCAAAAATAATTCCAGCTCAGCTCCAGCATGAGTTCCCTCCCTACGATGCCATCAAATCATTTTTTTTAAAGATAAATAATCACTTTTATCTTTAAATGTGTAATTTATTGACAAATATATCCCTAAAAAATAAAAATATAAAATTTAATCTCTGAAAGTATAAAAAGTGTGATAAAGATATCCAATCGTTAACTTTCATCCGTCACCGTTAGTAAAATAGCTTATGCGATATAAAGGGACGAACGAATATGTCACTCAAATGATTATCAACGTGGTCATGCTCACTAGATTGGATGAAAATATCATTAAGATATCATTTTTTTTATGTAAATGTCTATACATTTTTGTTGGACGAAAAAATGTCAATATTTTTTATTGGAGAAAAAATGTCATTAAGTTGTTTGGAGCTAAATGTCACTATGTTCCATTGGACCAAAATGTAAAAAGTTATCATTATTAGACGAAAATGTCAGTAAATTTTTATTGAACATAAATATCAATATATTTCTATTGGACTAATTTGTTAAATCCAAAGTTTCATTTCATTTAAGAATAAAATATAATTTTAGGATAAATTTTCATCATTTTTTCATTACAAACATAACATCAAAATAATCACTTAAATAATATTTTGCAAACATAATTTTAAACAAACATAATAATAACGATAATATTGATTATTCATCATAATTTTTTAGGTTTATCAAAATTATCTAAAATAAACATTGTATTAGTCTACCAAAATAAATATTGTAACAGTGTATACCAATCAATACAATTTTTTCCAAATTATAATAATTAGTCATAATCTACTATAAATAAAAGATAAATATATCTCATATTTTACTTTTTCGAATATTGACTATTTTATTAATAGTGACAAAGTTAACGTCTAAATATATTTGTCGTCAGAAACTAAATTTTGTATGTTCATCTTTTAAGAGATGCATTTTTTTATCATTTTACCATCAAAAATAGAAAATAAAGAAAACAGAATAATTTAAACCATTAAAGCATTATAAATCCAGAAACTAACATGTGTAATAATCTGATGTATTTACAACATGAGAAGAACAATATGAATATACATCAAACAAATCTCAAAATTCAACATTTTTACAACATCAAAAGAACAAAATACCAAAGGAATTATTGTAAGTGACAAAAAAGAACTTCCAGCAAGTCTTCAATCATAGCTTCGACACTAAAATCAGTTGCACTGGCTATCCATTCAAATCACCGAAGGCAATAATCTGTCCTAATTTTGGTGACGTTTGAAACGGTATCGACGCAAGCCATAGATATCTTCTAACTTGGGATCTATGCCACAAAGGAGAGCGAAACCACTACATCATCGAAGCGATTCACATGGCTCTAGATCTAAGTCGTCGGTGGTACGGAGAGATCTTAGAATGTGAGTTTAAGTCTAACTCAACCCCAAAAGCTAGCTCAATGGGTGAGGGTTGCCCCTCACTTATATATTCTAATTTGGCACACCCCTTTACGCCCAACACTTCTTGGGTTTGGGCTTTTTGGTGTGTGAATAACAAATGATGGGTGATCCTTTGGATTAATATTGAATATGCTCTGATACCATCTTAGAATGTGAGTTTAGGCCTAACTTAATCCTAAAAGCTAGCTCAAGGGGTGAGGGTTGCTCCTCACTTATATATTCTAATTTGGTTTTATTTTTAACCGATGTGGAACTTGGATTTTTCTCAACACACCCCCTCATGCCTAGCACTTCTTGGGCTTGGTGCGTAAACAACAATGGTGGGTGGTCCTTTTTTTTTTATTATTAATCTTGAATATGAGACTTGGATTTTTCCCAATAAGAGGTGAAAGAGGTTGCGGCTTGAGGAGCAAAGAGAGAGGTGCGAGCATATTGAGAGCATGAGAGGAATTCCACATAAGATGAATTAGAGGTTAGCAACTTGAGGAGAGGGAGGAGAGGCCTTTGGGGGAGAAGAGGGGCAACGCTAAATGAACCGGGAAACTAACGGAACACAGACACCCTTATAACTAAATTTTTATTTTATTAAAGAAACCAAATGAACACAGACACCCTTATGGACAAGGGGGCTCAAAGTAATGTGATTAATAAGAGAGGGATATCAAATGTGTCACATTTCTATTGTATTTTTATTTTGCTAAAATTTATATATATATATATATATATATATATATATATATATATATATATATATATCATTATAAAGTTTGAATTTATTATTTTTTATTTATTTAATGAGATTTCAAGGATTAAAAATAGAAATTTTTCAAAATTTAGGAATTGAAAGCCTTAATGAAAAAAATTTGAAGGACTTTAACCAGTCAAACAAAAGTTTTGATACTAAAAATCTTAATGGAAAAAATTAAAAGACCTTGATCAATCAAACAAAAGTTTAAGGACTAAAAATCAAATTTTAAAAAAATTTAGAAACTAAAAGCTTAGTTAATCTTAATGAGAAATACAAATTTCAGATCCTACACGATATGATAGAATCAAAAGTGATAACACTTTTTTTATTTATTTATGATATTCGGAACTAAATTACAACAAAATTGAGCCCTGTTATAACATAATTTTTATAAATTTTTTCCATTAAGGTTTTTAATTCCTAATATTTTATTTAACTGGTAAAAGCTCCTTAATTTTTTTCACACTACTACAAAATGGTGATTCAACATCATCGCATCTACATCGATTATCGAAAAACCGATGTAGTAAAATTTGCGGTTGCATTTTTGAAATTAAAACTAACTATGTTAAGACATTAACAACCATTTTTATAAAACGGTCTTTGATGTGAATGTTACGAAGACGGTTTTATAAAAATCGTGTTAGTTCATAAGCATCCTATTATGGTTTTTTAAATGCCCGTCTTTGAAGTCATGCGATTTTAATTTGTTCTATTTTCACTTTCTAATTAAGCTGACTACTACAGCTTGTTGAAGATGTGCATTTTCTGGTGACCTACATAGTGTGCCACAAGCTCCATCGTCACCTCCTTCCCTCTGTCGTGACCTCGAAAGTGTGCCACAAGCTTCATCTTTGTTCGACATCCTCATTTTGTGTCTTAGTCGCTCTCGACATCTTCGTTCAGCATTCTCATTCTATGTCTTACTCGTTCTCGACAGCTAGTGTGTTCCTTGTATTGCTTCCAACTGTCTCCTGCCGTGCAAGTACCAATATTTGATTCATGCTCCTAAATTTAATTTGTTCTTTATTCGTACTCCCTCATTTCGATGTTTATCATATTATGAATTTGTGTTTGTTTAAACCCTAAATCTATTTAATTAGTTGTAAGTAGAAATCCCTTTTTCTCAGGCGCTGTTGGCATCTTAGGTTTGTACAATGCATGTCATAGATTAAAAACAACGTAAAAGCTATGGTCCCCCCATAGAAAGCTGATGTAGAAATGATATATAGCAATGTGGAAAACTGTACTATAGTGCTTACTTGACCGCAAAGTATAAAATGCAATGAGGAAGACAAAAAGAAGTAGAAAAAAACAGAGAAACCCGAGTTATCAGGCATTGCCATTTGTCATAGCACATGTTGTCCATGTCCCCTTCTCACTCCTGTTGGCATGTCATGAAGTTGTAGCTGTTTATTGTTGCTTTAAGAACACCACAATTTTTTTTTACATGATTTCATGGGAGCCATCATGATTTTTGCGATATCCAAACACACAGCTAATTCTTTAATGAAAGTGCTATAAACATTCTTCTTGTAAAATGACTCGTGTAACTTTATATATACATGCTTCTTGTTACTTAATTTACTTATTTGTAATTGTTGAGATGAGAGTAGTCAGTAAATGCATTAATATTGTTCTCGCTTATAAAAAAAATAGCACTATCCCTGACTCTAAGTGACCTGCCATAATACTAATGCACAGAAAGTTGAATCCTAATTTCCTTTTGGGTAGCAGAAGCCTATATGTACTGCAAGCAAGCTTCCCCATAATTAGGAAAGTCATCCATTTCATGCATCTTTATGAAAACCTCTCTGAGACATCAGTGAATCGCAATGCAATATTGTTGATGTGGACTTACATCTTGTGTTTACAGTATTGTTGTTTCTATTGTGTTTTTTAATGTACTTATTATATATATATATATATATATATATATATATATAAGTGTACACCCCACTAGCTACATGCCAACAATTCATTCACTATTCAAGCTTAAATTTTCAACAATGTTCCAATCCATTTATCTTGAAAACGCTGCAAAGTGCACCACTCCCTCTCCAACACACAAAATTATTCAGCCAATATCGGAACCCCTCCCAATCCGCCGCCCATCCAACAAAGATTGCCCACTCAACCACAAAGGCCTCCCCCACATAATTTGTTTCCCACATAGTCTCGACCAATCAGAAACGCCAATCCCAACACAAACACAAACCTGAGGAGTAACTTCCCGGAATGAAAGCCATCCGAATTCACCCAATACCAATGCCTTATACTGACCTACTACCATCTTTGATCAACAACTAGATGGTCATGGTGAACCCCGGGAAGGTCTATCAATCCCCCTTCCCCCGATGGTACAATCCCAATGCAACCTGTGCTTATCAAGGTGGTGTTCCGGGGCATTCTATAGAGCAATGTGTGGCCTTCAAGCACAAGGTACAAAGCTTGATTAACGTGGGATGACTGATGTTTCAAGAGGACAGTTTGAATGTAAGGACTAATCCCCTCGCCAGTCATGGGGGCTTGACGGTTAATGCAGTAGAAGAGTGGGAGCCTCGGGGGCTGAAACTGATGCGTGACGTGTTAACCTCTAGGAGGTTCATTTTGGTAGCACTGGGCGAAGCTGGTATGATTCACCTTGACGGGGACCAGGGAGATTCTTGTTTGATGCATCCAGGGGGCATCACACGATGTGGAGACATGCCCAATGGCGGAAGAGTTGCTACAGGGGATGATGGATAAAGGCCAAATTAAAGTCTACAGCGCGAGAAAAAGGGGAGAGGGATGTGTGCATGCAGTTGGATAATAAAAGCCCGAGAAAACCTAAGCCATTGGTGATCCACTTCACTAGGGATGTCCCACTCAGAGGCCCCGAGGTTTCCAGCCCGTCCCAGTTAAGAAACCTACGCCTTTCCTTTACAAAAGTGATAAGGCGGTGTCGTGGAAGTACGCCGTACAAGGGCCCGACAGAAGGAAAGACAAGTCTGCCATGCATGTTAAGGATGATCCGTCCTCCGCCAAAGTCACAAACATATCTAGTACAAGTGGTATGACTCGTAGTGGACGAATTTTCGTAGCACCCAAACTACCATTGCGGTCCAAGGACCCAAAAGGGAAAGCAAAGGCGGATATGGGCAAGAGCGATAACGCGGGCCTGACCCTAAATGACGAGGCCCCGGTTGGAAGGATTGTCGAGGAAGGGAACAACTTCAACAAGAAGGGAACATTCGCTGAGGAAGCGATCGAGTTCCTGAGAATCATCCAATAGAGTGAGTTCCAGGTGATTGAACAGCTAAACAAAACCCCAACTAGGATTTATCTGTTGGGGTTGCTTATGAACTCCGAGCCTCATCGGGCGTTGTTGGTCAAGATTTTGAACGAGGCCCATGTAGCGCAAGACACATCCATGGAGGGTTTCGGGGGGTACAATCAATAACATCACGACCAATAACTACCTCATTTTCGCTGAAGAAGAGATACCCGTTGAGGGCAGGGGACACAACAGAGCCTTGCACATATCTGTCAAATGTTTGGACCACATAGTGGCCAAAGTGCTTATCGACAATGGTTCTTCCCTCAACGTTATGCCTAAGGCTACTTTGGACAAGCTGCCTTTTAATGCATCACACCTAAGACCGAGCTCCATGGTAGTGCGGGGGAGATCGATCTCCCGATTCAAATCGGACCCCATGTGTGCCAAATTACCTTCCAAGTAATTGACATAAATCCTGCTTACAATTGCTTATTAGGCCAGCCTTGGATTCATTCGGTTGGGGTGGTCCCATCAACACTGTACCAAAAGTTAAAATTTATGGTGGAGGGGTAGCAGATTATAGTTTTGGGAGAAAAAGACATACTTGTAAGCTATTCATCTTCTACGCCTTATGTTGAGGCCGTAGAGGAGTCATTGGAAACATCCTTCCAAGCATTGGAAGTTGTGAGCAATGCTTACATGGAGTCTCCCCCGGTGCAGCCACACTCATCTGGTGCCTCTTTGATGGTGGCTCGGGTGATGTTGGGGCATAGATATGAGCCCGAAATGAGTTTGGGCCGAAATGGGAATGACATAGCAAGTCTGGTGGAGTTCACAGAGAATCGCAAAAAGTTCAGGTTGGGATATGAGCCTACACGCACCGACATGAGGAGAATCACCTTGGAAAGGAGGGAGAGAAGCGCGGGTCAGCCACAAGGGTGAATGTGCGAGGGACGGGTTACCGTGATAAACAAAGAAACCCCTCAAGACCAATCAACTTGGGTGCGGTCGTGTCCTCCAGAGTTTGAATTAGGGAATTGGCAAGTTGTCAAACAACCCAGGATTTCCATGGCAAATTCAATGTAATTCGTTAGTTCCAACCCTATTACTCTAGGCTTTAGGGTTTGCTTCCTGTTTGGGCATGTCTTTTGTTCCCACGAAATTATATATACATAACCTTTATTCATTTGATCTTGCACTTTCGTCTATTTTCATTCTCTTGCATATTTATTTTTGTTGTGATTAAATGATTTGATACATATCTAATAATGAATCCTGTGAAAGTAGTGATACCGAGGACCCAAATGTTGATTTTGAGCAACTAATAAATTAAGCCGACGAAGGGGAAGATGAGGATTAGGGGCTTCATCTAGAGTTGAAAAGAATGGCCGAGCAAGACAGGGAGGTGAAGCCACACCAAGAGGAAACAGAGGTTGTAAACTTAGGTCTTAGCGAGGAAAGAAAGGAAGTCAAGGTCGACACTAGCATGTCCGCAAACATCCGAGATGAATTGGTAGCTCTATTGCGAGACTACCAAGACATCTTTGCTTGGTCCTACCAAGATATGCCTGGTTTGAGTTCCGACATCGTAGAACATAGATTACCTCTAAATCTCGAGTGTTCCCCGGTAAAGCAAAAGCTGAGGAGGATGAAGCCCAAGATGTCCCTGAAAGTAAAAGAAGAAGTGAAGAAGCAATTCGACGCTGGCTTCTTGGCCGTTGCTCGGTACCCGAAATGGGTTGTCAATATCGTGCCAGTCCCTAAAAAGGATGGAAAGGTGCGGATGTGCGTGGACTACCGGGATCTAAACCGAGCCAGTCCAAAGGATAACTTTCCTTTGCCGCACATCGACATCCTTGTGGATAACAGGACCAATTTTGCCCTGTTTTCTTTCATGGATGGGTTCTCGGGCTATAATCAAATAAAGATGGCACTAGAGGACATGGAGAAGATGACTTTCGTCACCCTATGGGGAACTTTCTGCTACAAAGTGATGTTCTTTGGGCTCAAGAATGCTGGGGCAATTTACCAGTGGGCTATGGTGGCGTTATTCCACGACATGATGCATAAAGAGATCGAAGTCTACGTGGATGACATGGTCGCTAAGTCAAAATCAAGGACGAACACCTTGTCAACTTGCGAAAGTTGTTCAAGCGGCTGCATAAATACCGATTAAGGCTGAATCCCGCGAAGTGTACTTTCAGGGTCAAATCCGGAAAGTTGCTCAGTTTTATCGTGAGTCAGAAAGGAATAGAGGTAGACCCAGACAAGGTAAAGGCCATCCTCAAAATGCCTGAGTCACGCACCGAGAAGCAGGTCCGAGGTTTCCTGGAACGATTGAACTACATAGCAAGGTTTATATCACTGTTGACCGCCACTTGTGAGTCTCTCTTCAAGTTATTGCGTAAAAATTAGTCAATCCAATTGGACGATGATTGTCAAGTGGCCTTCGAAAGGATTAAACGGTGCCTCATGAATCCTCCTGTGCTCATGCCACTGGTGCCCGAAAGACCCATTTTCCTGTATATGACCGTGTTAGATGAGTCAATGAGGTGTGTGTTGGGACAACATGACGAGTCCGGGAAAAGGGAACAGGCTGTCTATTACTTGAGCAAAAAGTTCATGGCATACGAGATGAACTACTCTTTGCTAGAAAGAACATGTTGTGCCTTGGTGTGGGCGGCTCACTGTTTAAGGCAGTACATGCTAAATTACACCACTTGGTTGGTATCCAAAATGGATCCTATCAAGTACATCTTTGAAAAACCCGCTCTCACTGGACGGATCCCTCGGTGGCAGGTTCTATTGTCGGAGTTTGATATTGTTTATGTCACTCAAAAGGCGATAAAGGGGAGTGCCTTGGCAGATTACCTAGCTCAACAACCCATCAATGACTATCAACCCATGCATCTAGAATTCTCAGATGAGGACATCATGACCTTGTTCGAAGAGGAAGTAGAGGATGAAGACAGGGACAAATGGATTGTGTGGTTTGACAGTGTGTCTAATGCACTAGGCCATGGGGTTGGGACGGTGTTGGTTTCCCTAGACGAACAATATATACCTTTCATGGCTTGGTTGGGTTTCGACTGCACAAAAAACATAGCTGAGTACGAGGCATGCACCCTTGGGATCCAAGCGGCAATCAACTTCAAGGTTTAGTTGCTCAAGGTATACAAGGACTCTGCTTTGGTAATTCACCAGCTGAAGGGTGAATGGTAGACCTGAGACCATAAATTGGTGCCTTACCAGGCTTACATCAAGAAGTTGATAGAATTCTTCGATGACATATCCTTTCATCATATTCCTAGAGAGGAAAATCAAATGGCCAACGCCCTTGCCACACTAGCATCCATGTTTTAGCTAAACCCGCACGGAGATTTGCCATACATCGAATTCAGATGTCGTGGCAAGCCTGCACATTTATGCTTAATAGAAGAAGAAAAGGATGGTAAGCCTTGGTACTTCGATATCAAACGATACATCGAAGACAAGGAGTACCCGTAGGAGGCCCCTGACAACGACAAGAGAATGTTGCGAAGGTTGGCAGCCGGCTCCTTCCTGAGCGGAAGTATCCTATACAAAAGGAACCATGACATGGTATTGCTTCGATGTGTGGATGCCAGAGAGGCTGAGCAAATGCTGGTAGAGATGCATGAAGGATCCTTTGGAACGCATGCCAATGGACATGCCATGGCCCAGAAAATTCTGAAAGCAGGGTATTACTGGCCACTATGGAAAGCGATTGTTGCATCCATGTGAGGAAATGCCATAAGTGTCAGGCCTTCACTGATAATGTTAATGCTCCACCTATACCTTTGAATGTCTTGGTAGCACCTTGGTCATTCTCTATGGGGGGCATAGACGTGATCGGAGCCATTAAGCCTAAGGCTTCGAACGGACATCGCTTCATCTTAGTTGCCATTGACTACTTCACCAAATGGGTCGAAGCAGCTTCATACGCTAGTGTGACTAGGAGCGTGGTGATTAGATTCATCAAAAAGGAGATAATTTGTTGATATGGGTTGCCCAGGAAAATTATCACCGATAATGCCACCAATTTGAACAACAAGATGATGAAGGAGATGTGTGAGGATTTCAAGATCCAACACCATAATTCCACGCCTTATAGGCCTAAGATGAATGGGGCAGTTGAGGCTGCTAATAAGAATATCATGAAGATATTTTAGAAGATGATCATGTTGTACAAGGATTGGCACAAGATGCTCCCCTTTGCATTGCATGGTTATCGAACTTCGGTGCGCACGTCTACTGGGGCAACCCCTTTTTCTTTGGTGTATGGGATAGAGGTTGTGCTCCCATTTGAGGTGGAGGTTCCTTCTTTAAGAATCCTAGCTGAGTCGGGGTTGGATGAATCAGAATGGGCCCAAGCTCGCTTTGATCAGTTGAATCTTATCGAGGGTAAGAAATTGGCCGCCATGAGTCGTGGGCGACTATATCAAAGTTGGGTGAATAATGCTTTTGATAAGAAGGTGTGCTCGTGCAAGTTCAGTGAAAGAGATCTTGTCCTAAAGAAAGTATTGCAAGCTCAAAAGGACCACAGAGGAAAATGGGCCCCGAATTATGAAGGACCATTTGTCATGAAGAAGGCTTTTTTGGGAGGAGCATTGTTGCTTACAAACATGGATGATGAAGAGCTTCCTTCGCCTTTGAACTTCGATACCGTCAAGCGGTATTATGCATAACACCTAGGGTAGCTAGAAGGCTTAATACCTGACTATTCCTCAGGGACTCATTGGATTTTCCAAGTCTTGAAATCTTTTGTAAACCATAATCGCAACATCTCAACTTCTTGTGTTGTGTCTTTATCTTTTTATTGTCCTTAAGAACATACACTCTCGATCTTGCCCACTGAATCCAGAGCCATCCGGCTCGATCAACGGGGTGCCTTAAGCGTTTAAGTAAAATTGAACACGATAACGCCTGTTTAATTGTTACATTTAACGTTCGATCATAAACATGCTGCATTTGCATCTTGTCATCTGGATCCTGCAAACCGGAAGATTAATAAGAGTCATTTTGAATGATGGTCAATACCACACCAATTTGGGTAAGCACTAGGGGCAGGTGAAAGGTAATATAAG
The DNA here is from genome assembly GCF_004193775.1 of Glycine soja. Lineage (NCBI taxonomy): Eukaryota > Viridiplantae > Streptophyta > Magnoliopsida > Fabales > Fabaceae > Glycine > Glycine soja. Next base: position 21,029,433 of record NC_041012.1, on the reverse strand, counting down.
GATCTTGTAGTATTGTTTCACATTTTTTGCAGGATGACACTTTCTTTGTCCAAGCTTAGGGGCAGGTACGAATAGGTGCTAGACCCAGGATCGATCAATCGTCACCCCGCGTCCGGCTAAAGATGTTAAAGAAGCGCTCCTAGGAGGCAGCCTAGTATCTCTAACTTTGCTTTTTAATTTCTTGTTTCATACTTGTTCATTTCCTTGAATTATATCCTAAATTCGCCTAAGTTTATATGCGATTATAGGTTTTTTTACAAAAAAATATATATATATATATATATAACAATGAACAACACAACTTTGCAAAGATCTTTTTGCAAAAAAATAAAAATAAAAAATCATCAGCTCGCCTGGGCGAGCGTGTCTGACGTAAAAATTTAAAAGGGGGAGGGGTGAAGCCATTTTCACCCCATTTCTTTCCCAAAACTCAAAGCCTCCAACAAGCTTATGGAAGCCACCCTTTGCAGCAGCCCCAAGCTTCCATTGTGCCCTTTTGCTTTCATTTTTTTCGCATTTTCTTTCATCTCACACAAGTACCATCTCCATTCAAATTTAACCTTTCCATTGTGGTATCTTGGTGCTTTATTTGTTATGTTCTTTGCAATTTTGTGAGATGATTTGTGTGTGAATCCATGACTTGAATGTTTGATTAGGGGCTGCAATGGATGGCCCTAGGCCTATCCTTGATCCTATTGTAGATTGGCATGTCATATTGTTTTCATTTCCTCATTTTTACATGCTTAAACATGCGCCCACCAACTGTTTGATAAAATGCCTCAATGACCATTGCATGTGTTGTTGTGAAATTTGGATTGTGAAATGAGGTTGGCACATATACAACCATCATTTGGAATGCGTGGGCAACTTAGTGGTTAGATCAAAATACCGAGAGCATGAGCTAGGCATAGAAATCTAAACTTTGTTTGAATGCAAAATACATGAATTGCATGAATATGTGAAAGTGATTGGTTGGAATTAGCCTAATTATTGGTTGAGCTTGCTACACTATGATAGGCACCTTGCATCTAGGTAGCTAAAATATTTTTCAAAAAAATAATATATGCACCGATGTATGTTTGGTTTTAATTAGTTGCCCGATAACACTTGCAATTGGTAAAAAGAAACATACACCATCCAAAATTGTTTGGCTTTTGCTTGTTTAAGATAGATGAAATGATGGTTGTGTGTTTCATGAAAACTAACTTTTTATGGATGTGTCTTTACAGGAAATGGCTCCAAAGAAGCTTTTCTCTAACAGGGCAAGGAAGGATGCCGCGAGAGAAGGATCCAGTGCGGCCCCACAAGCGGATATAGAATTTGACGGACATTGATTCTGAAGTGAGTAACACCAACACCACTTTGAAGCGATCAAGAGTTGGTCTTTCCTCAAGGAGAGACGGGTCCAGCTGAGAGAGGGAGAATACACTGAGTTCCAGGAGGCAATGGACTCAACTCGTAGGGCCCATGGCTAAATATAACCCAGAAATAGTCATGAAATTATACACTAATGCATGGCCCACAGAGGAAGGAGTCAAGGATAAGCGATCCTGGGTGCGGGGCCAATGGGTCCCCTTTGATGAGGATGCCATTAATCAGTTCTTGGGGCATCCGTTGGTCCTAGAGGAGGGGCAACGTTGTGAGTTTAGCGAAAGAAGGAACCAGGCTTCGGGGTTTGATGAGGAGGTCATCGGCCAGCTGCTGTGTGTTTCGAGGCAAGACTTCGCTCGAAGTGTGGCGGGGAGACAGGTGCGGATCTTGCGTACTAGCATGACCACCCTGACATAGATTTGTATGACACTGCTTCTCAGCAACATCCTCACCAGCGATCATAATTTTGATCTTCCCTTGTCGAAGTGCCAGCTGGTCTACGCCATCTTGACTCAAGTTAGTATTCATGTGGCCCAGCTAATCTCAGATGCCATTTACCAATTTGCAGGGATTGCACCTCCAAGAAACCTAGTGGACCTGGAAAAGTCCAATAGAGCACTGGGGTTTCCAGCCTTGATCACAGGTCTCTACCAGCTCTATGGTTGCCGGTTACGCAGCAGCAGGGGCAGGACCATCAGCAGCAGCCAGACGCATATGCACCGCCGCCACCTCTACAACAACCACCATCTCTAGAGTCCATCTCTGCTCACATGCAAAGGACGAAACTCTATATGCAGCAGGTGGCTGACCAGTAGGCGGTCAATCATAGGGTCGGGTGTAGCTAAATGAGAGGTTTTACCAGTACACCCTGCGTCAGCAGAACTAGGATCCCAACCCTTACTCGTGGCTTGCTCCCGAGTAGTTCGGGGCCACAGTTGCATGGCCTGGAGATAGGCCTAATTTTTAGGCAGGGGCAGGACCCGCAGGGACCCCCGGAGATGAAGATGGAGCTCAGGAAGACGATGACATGGCCAATATGATGGACTTCTTCCATTGAGGAGGTTGAGTCGCTTGGTCGGGATCGCTTAAAACTGTGAACTCGTCTTTATTTTGTTTTTATCGCTTTCAGTATTTGTTTGTTATCTCATTGTGATAGAACTTGACTTTATTTTATCGCTTCCAGTATGTGGACGTATTATTTCATTGTGATGGAACTCATCTCTAGTTTTTCGCTTCCAGCATGTTGTCATGTTATTTCATTGTGATGGTTTGTTTGAAGCAAGAAAGCTAAACCAAAAAAAGGGATTTTTGTATGGTTTCTTTTCATTCACCCGCCCTTTGTTCCTTTGATAAGTGTAATCCTGGGTAACAACTTTGCCTAGATTACAAACTTTTTCTACAAAAAAAAAACTAAAACTAACATGCTTTTGAAAAAAGAGAAATGATCGCCAATTTTCTTTGGAGAATTCACGGATCAAAACACGAAAGGTTTTTGAAAAAAAGAAATGTGCAACTAGAGGGTGAAAACAATGAAAGACTTTCCCGAATGCCAAAATGGACTTGGATGTTTTGTATGACTTGATAAAAGAGCAATCGTTGAAACACTGGTTTGGCTTGAATGTGGAAACGAACCTTAAGCCTTAGTGTTTGTGTGGCCACAAAGCCTTATATTCGAGTGTCCGCATGGATGTGTGCTCTGATTAATTTTGCATGAATTTATAATTGTCATAATATGCATTTCATGGAAATGATTTGGCCATTCCCTTCTTTCTGAGCTGTTGGCCAGACAGATATCCCGACATACATTATGTCCTGCCATTTGCAAGCCTTTTGAGCCAAACATTGACTTTTTGTCATAACCTTGACCTAGGATGGAAATTTCCAACCTTACCCTAGGACGAGAGAGCAGGAGGGTCTTCCAAGCGAAGCTTCTATTATCTTGGGTTAGAGGTGTTCGTCAAAACGAAAAAAGAAAAGCAAAAGAAAAGAAAACACAGAGAACAAAAACAACAAAGAAAAAAATAACAAGAGAAAAAAGAAAGAGAAAGAATCAATCAATCAAAGATAGAAGAAGAGCAAAGGAAAATAGAAAAGAAAAACAAGTTGTTTGGTTAAGACACGGGGATGTGTAAAGTGATCGCCTGCTTTAGTTACAAATCAAATCTTTGTGTCCGCTCTCTTGTTCTGCACCAATCCAAAGAGAAAAGGAAACAGAAAGGGGAAAGGCCAGAACAACCAAAGCCAAATTTCCTACCGAAATCCGACCTTATAAAGTCCTATTGATCCATGATGATTATGCATATTATCTTTGATTTGATGGGAAATGACTTGCAAAGTCAATTCATAACATATCTGTGGTTTGGAATTAAGATGAAACACTTGCCTGTGTGAGACTTTATACACCTTGAGCAATTTTCCTCTATTCGGTTGGACCCAGTGCTTCTTCTAATGTTCTTTTAGAAACGAAATGCTAATGTCTTAAATCTCATTTTTGGTTATGAGAAATTCTATCTGCATGTTTTCATTTCCCTTTAGTCACATTTTTTTTCTTCAAAAAAAAAGTGTATGTTGTTCTGATCGGTTTGGGGGTTTGTTTCTTTGCCAAGCGTGCTCATGTTTTAGTGAAAGATTTCAAAGACTATCAGAGTCTTTTGTCTTGTAGAGACTATCAATGTCATCTTCCCTTTACTTTTCAAAGACTATCAGAGTCTTTTGTCTTGAAATTCTGATACCAGGGGACAGATGTCGTACAGGATGTCACGACATCACGCTTCAGAACATGCAGTTTATGTGTGTCCGTATGAACAGATTAAACAAGTAATAACACAAGAGAATTGTTTACCCAGTTCGGTGCAACCTCACCTACATCTGGGGGCTACCAAGCCAGGGAGGAAATCCACTCTCAATAGTGTTAGTTCAAGGTCTAACAACCCCTGTTTACAACCTTCTCACCTAACCACTACCCGTGCGATCTCTACCTAAGACCCAATCTTAGATATGAGAACCTCTGCTCACTCCCTCTCACTCACACTCCCGTGTTTACAATTTATTCAAAGACACACCAGAGATCAACTCTGAACAAATGGGATCAACCCTACACAATAGAGATCAACTCTAGACACAAGAGATCAACTCTACACACTCAGGTCCAACACTTGATGTTAGTATACCATCAAGGTGGCTCACAAAAACACTCAAGTCCTAAAACTCACAAAATAACTCTTCAATCCCGGACTTGGTTCAGAACTCGTGCAGCCTCCATGATTATATAGCCGTGTACGATTCTGGGCTGCAAGTTCTTGATGCTGGAGGAGATCTATCTTCTTCCTGAAAATCTGCAGTTAAAGAACTAAAAGATAACTTTTGATCTTTTAGTTTGAATCTTTAAACTTTAATCTTTAATCCCTGAACGAACTCTTCTACTTTGAAATTCGAACCATAATGATCTTTTAATTCGTTCCTAAAGATAGATCTTCTTATCTCTTGCTAACTGCACAATAATCTGTTAAAGATATAACAGATTTATGTGTCCAGTATTTTCGGGCCAGATGTCAGGACATCGTATCCGACATCTTGGATCCTGCAGCTTCAATGCTTCACTTGACTTTTATCTTGCCTTGTACAGCAACTCCAGTATTCTCGAGCAGGATGTCAGGACATTGTATCCGACATCGTGGATCCTGCAACTTCAATTCTTCATTTGACATTTTATCTTGCCTTGTGCATTGTGCAGCCCGATCTTATTCCTTGACATACCGTTGGACATCATGTGCAGCAACTCCAGCTTTCCTTCATTGTCTAAGTGCTTATGTTTTAACAAAATCTTAGCCAATCTTTTAAAGCTCAGTAGAGCTAAACACTAACAATCTCCCCCTTTGGCAAATTTTGTCTAAAACATACTTAGACACTTCCTGAGCAGGTACGAGCAGTTATGCAAGTGGGATCAGCAACTTCCATTATCAGAGTAATCAAGCACAGCGGAAATTCTTCAAGTTGCAAATCTACAAGTCTTCTCCAGGATGTCAAGACATCTCTCGTGACATCAGCTTTCTGCTACTGCTCCCCCTGTCTCCATGCTTACTGCATCATCTTCTATCAGCTACTAGTCTTCTCCAGGATGTCAAGACATCTCATGTGACATCCGCTATCTGCTCCCCCTGTCTTCATGCTCCTACTGCAGCATCTTCTAGTAGCTTACATCAGTCATCATCAGCAGCAGTCTCCCCCTCAAAATCGTGTACATACAACTCCCCCTCAAGGTCATGAATCATGCATACATCGTATCCTACTATCCTACTGCCATACATTATACATTCAACATAATCATGCATAATAGCAAGCATAATACTATTACTCCCCCTTTTTAGACATAAATTTGGCAAAAGTAGGATGCATGAAATGAATGTGCGAATATTACAGACCAATAACAATCAATTGTTCAAAGGGACATGCCCCTTTAACTAATAACAGTAAAAGCAAACATAAAGGTCTGATGATCATGGGGTGGCTTCAGAATCATCATCGGATTCTGTCTCTTCTGCTGCATCTTCCTCTTCCTCAGCAGCTTCTTCTTCTTCTTCAGCTGCTTCTCCTTCTTCCTCAGCTGCTTCTTCATCATCAATGCCACTCTCTGAGAGCCTTTTGATCAGCAGTTCTAGCTCCATCTTCTTCTCTGTGGTGGCTTTGATGGTTGCTTCCAGCACCTTGCATGTGTCCTTGAGTTCAGCAATCAGAGCATCCTTGGACACAGCACCTGAAGCAGCAGCTTTCCCTGATGTCGAGACAGATGTCGAGACAATGTCTGGGACATGTGTCCCTTCAAACAGTTTGTAATGCAGGGATAGAGGAGATTCTCTCTTCATCACAGAGTCAGTGTAGTTTAACATATTGGGATGCTGACTCAACATAATGCCACATAATACAGTAGGGAAGGCAATGGGTAATTTGACAGCAAATGATTCTGAATGCTTAACAGTTTGATCAAAGATATAGTTTCCAAAATTAAATTTGGATTTGGTTCCAACAGCATACAGAAATTTACCCAAACCTGTGGCAACAGTGGAAGTATGATTGGTGGGAACCCAGTTTGCAGCTCCAATCCTGTGCAGAATTGCATACTTCACACTTAGCTTCCCTGCTGAAAGCTTCCCTTTCCTTGGCCAATGCTGGACTCGTTTGGCAGTGATTTCCTTGGCAATTTGATGCTCAGAAACATCAATATCTATCACTCCATCAGTAGGTCTGCCCAGATATTTGTTGATCACAGCAGGGGAGAATTTAACACACTTTCCTCTGACAAACACCTTTTGATACTCATCACTTTTTCTGTTAGATATGTCAGAGGGAATGTTGACAATGAATTCCCTGACTAAGCCTTCATAGCAATCTCCCAACTTGCTGACAGTCTTCAGCAGTCCAGCAGCCTTGATGAGGTCCATGATCTCCTTGCAATCCAAGGCAGCTCTTCCCAGTTCTCTTTCCAAGGCCAGTCTTCGTTGATACACGAATTTCCACCTTTCAGCATTGCCAATGGAGTGGAAAGAGATGTTGTCCAATGGTGCATCAGGAACATTTCCAGGCACCTTTCTCCCAGATTTCTTGGCCCTCTTTGATGTCGAGACATCTAGTTCGACATCATCATCAGAATCGGATGAGGAAATTTCTTTCCTCTTCTTGGAGGGGATTGCAACCTTGCTCCTTCTGGATGTGGTAGGAGTGACTGGAGTGCTCTTCTTCTGGGCCATAGTCTTGATTCGTCCAGACCTCTTAAGGGGAGTTTTTCCCTTTCTGCTTTGTAACCTTTCTGCAATGCCCGGTGCCAACCTGTTGGCAATGGGTTCTTCATCAGATTCTACTTCTTCAAGGTCAATGAGGTTACCTGGAGCAGGTTCTGGTGCCCTTGGTGCAGGAGTCTCCTCTGCGGCTTGATCATCTTCCTCAGTTGATCCCTCTTCACTGGGTGAAGGGAGTGCTTCAGCATTTGGAGCGGAAGATGTTGGAACATCTTTCTTGACATCAGGCACAGAAACATTTGGGTTGGACGATGTTGGGACATCTTCATCAGCTTCAGGAACAGAGGCGTCTTTCAAGATGCTACTCACAATGCTGCGTATTTTCTTGTCCATCTCCGTGTCTACTTCCCTAGGACTCGTTGCAGGGCTAGGGTTTTCAGCAATCTTCACTCCCTGTGGTCTTCTGGGAACCAGTTTCTCAGGGACAGAGGCTTGACCAGGAATTATTTGGATGGGTTGGATGTTGAGTTCAGGTTGTTCCTGGTGTGGAGATGATGGGACAGATGGTGAACCAGAAGCTGCAGTTTCTTTTGATGAGGTAGCCATGGAAAAGCAGAGCGTTTGGAATGATTTCGTAAATCTCAGAAAACTATTGGGAAATGCTGAACAAAACACGAATGTCAAGCAGATATATATTTGAATGAGGAATGTAGAGGGCCGTGTGAAGCAACGGTCGAATTTTCCTTGGTTCAGTAGTGAACGTGCTATTAATGCTAAGTGATTCGTTTGGGCACGTTCAGATTGCTGTAGTTGCTATAATTCCTCTAGCACACAAATGCCCAGCTTGCCCCTCAGTTTTTCAAACTGATTTGCATCCAAAGCCTTTGTGAAAATATCTGCTATTTGTTCCTCAGTGTCAACATGCTTCAGTGTGATCACTTTATCATCAACAAGATCTCTGATATAGTGATGTCTAATGTCAATGTGCTTGGTTCTGCTGTGTTGAACAGGATTTTTAGAAATATTAATAGCACTCATGTTGTCACAGTACAATGTCATGACATCTTGTTCGACATTGTACTCCTTCAGCATCTGCTTCATCCAAACTAGCTGTGAACAGCTGCTTCCTGCTGCAATATACTCGGCTTCTGCGGTAGATAGGGACACACAGTTTTGCTTCTTGCTGAACCATGAAATAAGATTGGTTCCCAAATAGAAGCATCCACCAGAAGTGCTTTTTCTGTCATCTGCACTTCCAGCCCAATCAGCATCACAATACCCAACCAGCATTGGATTTGAACAATGACAGTACATAATCCCATAGTCACTGGTGCCATTTACATATTTCAAAATTCTCTTTACTTGAGTCAAGTGACTTATCTTAGGATTGGCTTGATATCTTGCACAAACACCTACTGCATAGGTGATGTCGGGTCTGCTAGCTGTTAAATATAATAGGCTCCCTATCATGCTTCTGTACAGGCTTTGATCAACACTGGTGCCAGCTTCATCCTTTGTCAGCTTCAAGTGAGTAGGTGCAGGTGTTCTTTTATGGCTGGCATTCTCCATCCCAAACTTCTTGACAATGTTCTTTGCATACCTGCTTTGTGAGAGGAATATGGAGTCCTCCATCTGCTTCACTTGAAGTCCCAGAAAATAAGTCAGCTCTCCAACAAGACTCATCTCAAATTCAGATTGCATCTGTTGGACAAAATGTCGAAGCATCTCATTCGACATCCCTCCAAACACAATGTCATCAACATATATCTGTGCAATCATCAAGTTTTCAGCATCTTGCTTGACAAAGAGAGTCTTGTCAATTCCTCCCTTCCTATACCCTTGCTGAGTAAGGAACTCTGTTAGCCTTTCATACCAAGCTCTTGGAGCTTGCTTCAATCCATAGAGAGCCTTCTTGAGCCTGTATACATGATCTGGATGAGTCGGGTCTACAAATCCCTTTGGCTGCTCCACATAGACTTCTTCATTCAGGTATCCATTCAGAAATGCGCTCTTCACATCCATCTGGTACAGCTTGAATTTGAGGATGCAAGCCACACCAAGTAATAATCTGATGGACTCAAGTCTAGCAACTGGGGCAAAAGTCTCATCAAAGTCTACACCTTCAATCTGAGTGTAGCCTTGAGCAACCAGTCTGGCCTTGTTTCTGGTTATGACACCTTCTTCATTGGTTTTGTTCTTGAAGATCCACTTGGTGCCAATCACATTAGTTCCCTCGGGCCTAGGAACTAGCTCCCAGACTTCATTCCTTTTGAATTGCTCCAATTCTTCTTGCATAGCATTGATCCAGAACTCATCTGTCAGTGCCTCTTTCACATTCTTGGGCTCAATTTTGGAGACAAAACATGAGTTTGAGACGATCTCAACCTCCCTTGATCTTGTAGTGACCCCTCTGTTTGGATCTCCTATAATCAGCTCCTTGGGGTGCATCTTCTGGATTCTAATGGAGGGTCTCTTGTCAGGTTGGTTGATGTTTGAATCATCTGTAGCAGGATCAGAGTTTTCTGCATTTTCTCCACTTTTAGCTGCATCTGCTACATTGTCTCCCGATGTTCTGACATCTTCTTCGACATCTTTCTTTCTTGCTGGAGACAGATCATCAACAACCACATTGATGGATTCCATCACTGTTCTGGTTCTGGAATTGAATACTCTATATGCTCTGCTGTTTGTAGAGTATCCCAGGAATATTCCTGCATCACTCTTGGGATCCATCTTTCTCCTTTGCTCTCTATCTGCCAAGATGTAACATGGACTTCCAAAGATGTGAAAGTGCTTGACAGATGGCTTCCTCCCTTTCCAGATTTCATACAGGGTGGTTGAAGTCCCTCTTCTCAGTGTGACTCTGTTGTGGATGTAGCATGCTGTGTTCATGGCTTCAGCCCAGAGATTATAGGGAAGTTCTTTGGCATGAAGCATGACCCGAGCAGCCTCTTGCAAGGTCCTGTTTTTCCTTTCAACTATGCCATTCTGTTGTGGTGTAATGGCTGCAGAGAACTCATGAGTGATGCCTTCAGATGTGCAGAATTCAGTGAACCTGCTGTTTTCAAATTCTCTGCCATGGTCGCTCCTGATTCTCTTGATCACACAGTCCTTTTCTCTTTGAAGTCTTAGACTCAACTCTTTGAATACTTCAAAGGTTTCTGATTTCTCTCTGATAAAGTTGACCCAGGTAAATCTGGAGAAATCATCCACAACAACATAGGCATACCTCTTTCCTCCAAGGCTTTCAACTTGCATAGGCCCCATCAAATCCATGTGAAGTAGTTCCAGTACCCTGGAAGTGGTCTGATGTTGAAGCTTCTGGTGGGACATCTTGACTTGCTTTCCAATCTGACATTCACTACAGATTCTGCCTTCTTCTATTTTCAGATTGGGAATGCCTCTAACTGCACCTTTGTCCATGATTTTCTTCATGCCTCTTAAGTGCAGATGTCCAAATCTTTGATGCCATCTTCTAACTTCATCTTCTTTGGAGGATAGACATGTGGAGGAGTAGCTGGTTTCTTGAGGTGTCCATAGGTAACAATTGTCCTTTGATCTGCTGCCCTTCATCAGAACTTCACTCTTCTCATTTGTCACCAAGCATTCTGACTTTGTGAAGTTCACATTGAATCCTTCATCACACAGCTGACTGATGCTGATCAAGTTTGCAGTCAGTCCCTTCACCAGCAGTACTTTGTCCAGACTAGGAAGACCATCATGAACTAGCTTTCCCATTCCAATGATCTTTCCTTTAGAGCCATCTCCAAATGTCACATAACTAGTGGAGCAGGGCTCAATGTTCAGCAGGAATTCTTTGACTCCTGTCATGTGTCGGGAACAGCCGCTATCTAGGTACCAATCTTCCTTAGCTGATGCTCTAAGTGAAGTATGAACAACAAGACTAACAGCCTTGTGTTTTGGAACCCACATCATCTTCTTTCTGCTGTTGCCGCTTTGAGTTCCATGATGTGGATGGCCATGTAGATGATAGCAAAAGGGCTTTAGGTGACCGTACTTGCCACAGTAGTGACACCTCCACTTCTTTCTTTTGCTCTTTTTCTGCTGCATTCCATGATGTCGAGACCGATGTTGTGACATCGTGGCTCCAGTCCTGTTTTTGGCAGGAACAAATTCTGTCATGGTCGTTCTGCCAGCAGACTTAGGATTAAATCCAAGCCCTCTCTGGTTTCCAGCATTCTTTCCAAGCAGCAGCACTTCATCAAGCGTAACTGAGCCTTTATTCAGCATCTTTATTGATTTGGTCATGTTTTCCAATTTAGAGTTCAGAAAACCGACTTCTCCTTTAAGTTCAGAAATCTCCTCTTCATGTGCCTCCTTCTCAGCCTCCAGATCTGCAATGACCTTCTTCAGTTGTGCTTCTTGTTGAAGGATCTTCTCACTTTTGATGCATAGTTTTCTATAGGATGCAGCAAGCTCATCAAAAGTGATTTCACTGTCTGTATCACTTGAATCTTCAGCAGTTTCAAATATCCCAGTGAGTGCATTCACATCTCTGTCAGAATCACTTTCTTGTTCACTCTCTGTATCAGATTGACATACAGAGAGTCCCTTCCTGTGCTTCTTGAGATGAGTGGGACATTCAGCTATGATGTGTCCATAGCCTTCACACCCATGGCATTGAATTCCTTTGCTGTGACTGGGCTTTACATCTGATCTTTTCTGGTATTTACTGCCTTTCCTGATGTCGAAAGGGATGTTCTGGACATGTGGTTTCTGCCTCTTGTCCATTCTGTTCAGCACTTTGTTGAACTGCTTTCCAAGGAGCACAACTGCATTTGTCAGACCTTCATCAGTAGCCAGGTCATACTCATCTTCTTCTCCTTCATCATTGGACATGAAAGCCAGATTCTTGCTCTTCTTTTCAGCCCTATCCGAGAGTCCTAGCTCAAAGGTTTGAAGAGAACCAATGAGTTCATCTACTCTCATGTTGCAAATGTCTTGGGCCTCTTCTATTGCAGTGACTTTCATGTCAAATCTCTTAGGCAGGGATCTGAGGATCTTTCTCACCAGCTTTTCATCTGTTATCCTCTCTCCCAAGGCAGTGCAAGCATTGGCAATTTCAAGAATGTTCATGTGGAAGTCATGAATACACTCTTCCTCCTTCATCTTCAGATTTTCGAATTTTGTAGCCAAGAGTTGCAATCTGGACATCTTCACTTTGGAGGTTCCTTCATGAGTGATTTTCAGGATCTCCCATGCATCTTTGGCCACTGTGCAAGTGTTGATCAGTCTGAAGATGTTCTTGTCAACTCCATTGAATAGTGCATTCAAAGCTTTGGAGTTTCCAAGTGCCAATTCGTCCTCTTCTTTAGTCCAGTCTTCTTCTGGCTTCAATTCATCAGTGGGCTTTCCTTCTGGGTCCAGCATCTTGGGATGTTCCCAGCCTTTGATGACAGCTTTCCAGGTTCTGCTATCCAGTGATTTGAGGAAGGCCACCATTCTTGCTTTCCAGTATTCATAGTTGCTTCCATCAAGAATTGGTGGTCTGTTCACTGGTCCTCCTTCTTTCTCCATGTTCATCAGAATTTATCTCCCCAGATCTCACTCTGTGATTTCGAGTGTTGGCTCTGATACCAATTGAAATTCTGATACCAGGGGACAGATGTCGTACAGGATGTCACGACATCACGCTTCAGAACATGCAGTTTATGTGTGTCCGTATGAACAGATTAAACAAGTAATAACACAAGAGAATTGTTTACCCAGTTCGGTGCAACCTCACCTACATCTGGGGGCTACCAAGCCAGGGAGGAAATCCACTCTCAATAGTGTTAGTTCAAGGTCTAACAACCCCTGTTTACAACCTTCTCACCTAACCACTACCCGTGCGATCTCTACCTAAGACCCAATCTTAGATATGAGAACCTCTGCTCACTCCCTCTCACTCACACTCCCGTGTTTACAATTTATTCAAAGACACACCAGAGATCAACTCTGAACAAATGGGATCAACCCTACACAATAGAGATCAACTCTAGACACAAGAGATCAACTCTACACACTCAGGTCCAACACTTGATGTTAGTATACCATCAAGGTGGCTCACAAAAACACTCAAGTCCTAAAACTCACAAAATAACTCTTCAATCCCGGACTTGGTTCAGAACTCGTGCAGCCTCCATGATTATATAGCCGTGTACGATTCTGGGCTGCAAGTTCTTGATGCTGGAGGAGATCTATCTTCTTCCTGAAAATCTGCAGTTAAAGAACTAAAAGATAACTTTTGATCTTTTAGTTTGAATCTTTAAACTTTAATCTTTAATCCCTGAACGAACTCTTCTACTTTGAAATTCGAACCATAATGATCTTTTAATTCGTTCCTAAAGATAGATCTTCTTATCTCTTGCTAACTGCACAATAATCTGTTAAAGATATAACAGATTTATGTGTCCAGTATTTTCGGGCCAGATGTCAGGACATCGTATCCGACATCTTGGATCCTGCAGCTTCAATGCTTCACTTGACTTTTATCTTGCCTTGTACAGCAACTCCAGTATTCTCGAGCAGGATGTCAGGACATTGTATCCGACATCGTGGATCCTGCAACTTCAATTCTTCATTTGACATTTTATCTTGCCTTGTGCATTGTGCAGCCCGATCTTATTCCTTGACATACCGTTGGACATCATGTGCAGCAACTCCAGCTTTCCTTCATTGTCTAAGTGCTTATGTTTTAACAAAATCTTAGCCAATCTTTTAAAGCTCAGTAGAGCTAAACACTAACAATTGTTAGTGTTTAGCTCTACTGAGCTTTAAAAGATTGGCTAAGATTTTGTTAAAACATAAGCACTTAGACAATGAAGGAAAGCTGGAGTTGCTGCACATGATGTCCAACGGTATGTCAAGGAATAAGATCGGGCTGCACAATGCACAAGGCAAGATAAAATGTCAAATGAAGAATTGAAGTTGCAGGATCCACGATGTCGGATACAATGTCCTAACATCCTGCTCGAGAATACTGGAGTTGCTGTACAAGGCAAGATAAAAGTCAAGTGAAGCATTGAAGCTGCAGGATCCAAGATGTCGGATACGATGTCCTGACATCTGGCCCGAAAATACTGGACACATAAATCTGTTATATCTTTAACAGATTATTGTGCAGTTAGCAAGAGATAAGAAGATCTATCTTTAGGAACGAATTAAAAGATCATTATGGTTCGAATTTCAAAGTAGAAGAGTTCGTTCAGGGATTAAAGATTAAAGTTTAAAGATTCAAACTAAAAGATCAAAAGTTATCTTTTAGTTCTTTAACTGCAGATTTTCAGGAAGAAGATAGATCTCCTCCAGCATCAAGAACTTGCAGCCCAGAATCGTACACGGCTATATAATCATGGAGGCTGCACGAGTTCTGTACCAAGTCCGGGATTGAAGAGTTAGTTTGTGAGTTTTTGGGACTTGAGTCTTTTGTGAGCCACCTTGATGGTACCCTAGCATCAAGTGTTGGACCTATGTGTGTAGAGTTGATCTCTTGTGTGTAGAGTTGATCTCTATTGTGTAGGGTTGATCCCATTTGTTCAGAGTTGATCTCTGGTGTGTCTTTGAATAAATTGTAAACACGGGAGTGTGAGTGAGAGGGAGTGAGCAGAGGTTCTCATATCTAAGATTGGGTCTTAGGTAGAGATCGCACGGGTAGTGGTTAGGTGAGAAGGTTGTAAACAGGGGTTGTTAGACCTTGAACTAACACTATTGAGAGTGGATTTCCTCCCTGGCTTGGTAGCCCCCAGATGTAGGTGAGGTTGCACCGAACTGGGTAAACAATTCTCTTGTGTTATTACTTGTTTAATCTGTTCATACGGACACACATAAACTGCATGTTCTGAAGCGTGATGTCGTGACATCCTGTACGACATCTGTCCCCTGGTATCAGAATTTCAATTGGTATCAGAGCCAACACTCGAAATCACAGAGTGAGATCTGGGGAGATAAATTCTGATGAACATGGAGAAAGAAGGAGGACCAGTGAACAGACCACCAATTCTTGATGGAAGCAACTATGAATACTGGAAAGCAAGAATGGTGGCCTTCCTCAAATCACTGGATAGCAGAACCTGGAAAGCTGTCATCAAAGGCTGGGAACATCCCAAGATGCTGGACACAGAAGGAAAGCCCACTGATGAATTGAAGCCAGAAGAAGACTGGACTAAAGAAGAGGACGAATTGGCACTTGGAAACTCCAAAGCTTTGAATGCACTATTCAATGGAGTTGACAAGAACATCTTCAGACTGATCAACACTTGCACAGTGGCCAAAGATGCATGGGAGATCCTGAAAATCACTCATGAAGGAACCTCCAAAGTGAAGATGTCCAGATTGCAACTCTTGGCTACAAAATTCGAAAATCTGAAGATGAAGGAGGAAGAGTGTATTCATGACTTCCACATGAACATTCTTGAAATTGCCAATGCTTGCACTGCCTTGGGAGAGAGGATAACAGATGAAAAGCTGGTGAGAAAGATCCTCAGATCCTTGCCTAAGAGATTTGACATGAAAGTCACTGCAATAGAGGAGGCCCAAGACATTTGCAACATGAGAGTAGATGAACTCATTGGTTCTCTTCAAACCTTTGAGCTAGGACTCTCGGATAGGGCTGAAAAGAAGAGCAAGAATCTGGCTTTCATGTCCAATGATGAAGGAGAAGAAGATGAGTATGACCTGGCTACTGATGAAGGTCTGACAAATGCAGTTGTGCTCCTTGGAAAGCAGTTCAACAAAGTGCTGAACAGAATGGACAAGAGGCAGAAACCACATGTCCAGAACATCCCTTTCGACATCAGGAAAGGCAGTAAATACCAGAAAAGATCAGATGTAAAGCCCAGTCACAGCAAAGGAATTCAATGCCATGGGTGTGAAGGCTATGGACACATCATAGCTGAATGTCCCACTCATCTCAAGAAGCACAGGAAGGGACTCTCTGTATGTCAATCTGATACAGAGAGTGAACAAGAAAGTGATTCTGACAGAGATGTGAATGCACTCACTGGGATATTTGAAACTGCTGAAGATTCAAGTGATACAGACAGTGAAATCACTTTTGATGAGCTTGCTGCATCCTATAGAAAACTATGCATCAAAAGTGAGAAGATCCTTCAACAAGAAGCACAACTGAAGAAGGTCATTGCAGATCTGGAGGCTGAGAAGGAGGCACATGAAGATGAGATTTCTGAACTTAAAGGAGAAGTCGGTTTTCTGAACTCTAAATTGGAAAACATGACCAAATCAATAAAGATGCTGAATAAAGGCTCAGTTACGCTTGATGAAGTGCTGCTGCTTGGAAAGAATGCTGGAAACCAGAGAGGGCTTGGATTTAATCCTAAGTCTGCTGGCAGAACGAACTTGACAGAATTTGTTCCTGCCAAAAACAGGACTGGAGCCACGATGTCACAACATCGGTCTCGACATCATGGAATGCAGCAGAAAAAGAGCAAAAGAAAGAAGTGGAGGTGTCACTACTGTGGCAAGTACGGTCACCTAAAGCCCTTTTGCTATCATCTACATGGCCATCCACATCATGGATCTCAAAGCGGCAACAGCAGAAAGAAGATGATGTGGGTTCCAAAACACAAGGCTGTTAGTCTTGTTGTTCATACTTCACTTAGAGCATCAGCTAAGGAAGATTGGTACCTAGATAGCGGCTGTTCCCGACACATGACAGGAGTCAAAGAATTCCTGCTGAACATTGAGCCCTGCTCCACTAGTTATGTGACATTTGGAGATGGCTCTAAAGGAAAGATCATTGGAATGGGAAAGCTAGTTCATGATGGTCTTCCTAGTCTGGACAAAGTACTGCTGGTGAAGGGACTGACTGCAAACTTGATCAGCATCAGTCAGCTGTGTGATGAAGGATTCAATGTGAACTTCACAAAGTCAGAATGCTTGGTGACAAATGAGAAGAGTGAAGTTCTGATGAAGGGCAGCAGATCAAAGGACAATTGTTACCTATGGACACCTCAAGAAACCAGCTACTCCTCCACATGTCTATCCTCCAAAGAAGATGAAGTTAGAAGATGGCATCAAAGATTTGGACATCTGCACTTAAGAGGCATGAAGAAAATCATGGACAAAGGTGCGGTTAGAGGCATTCCCAATCTGAAAATAGAAGAAGGCAGAATCTGTGGTGAATGTCAGATTGGAAAGCAAGTCAAGATGTCCCACCAGAAGCTTCAACATCAGACCACTTCCAGGGTACTGGAACTACTTCACATGGATTTGATGGGGCCTATGCAAGTTGAAAGCCTTGGAGGAAAGAGGTATGCCTATGTTGTTGTGGATGATTTCTCCAGATTTACCTGGGTCAACTTTATCAGAGAGAAATCAGAAACCTTTGAAGTATTCAAAGAGTTGAGTCTAAGACTTCAAAGAGAAAAGGACTGTGTGATCAAGAGAATCAGGAGCGACCATGGCAGAGAATTTGAAAACAGCAGGTTCACTGAATTCTGCACATCTGAAGGCATCACTCATGAGTTCTCTGCAGCCATTACACCACAACAGAATGGCATAGTTGAAAGGAAAAACAGGACCTTGCAAGAGGCTGCTCGGGTCATGCTTCATGCCAAAGAACTTCCCTATAATCTCTGGGCTGAAGCCATGAACACAGCATGCTACATCCACAACAGAGTCACACTGAGAAGAGGGACTTCAACCACCCTGTATGAAATCTGGAAAGGGAGGAAGCCATCTGTCAAGCACTTTCACATCTTTGGAAGTCCATGTTACATCTTGGCAGATAGAGAGCAAAGGAGAAAGATGGATCCCAAGAGTGATGCAGGAATATTCCTGGGATACTCTACAAACAGCAGAGCATATAGAGTATTCAATTCCAGAACCAGAACAGTGATGGAATCCATCAATGTGGTTGTTGATGATCTGTCTCCAGCAAGAAAGAAAGATGTCGAAGAAGATGTCAGAACATCAGGAGACAATGTAGCAGATGCAGCTAAAAGTGGAGAAAATGCAGAAAACTCTGATCCTGCTACAGATGATTCAAACATCAACCAACCTGACAAGAGACCCTCCATTAGAATCCAGAAGATGCACCCCAAGGAGCTGATTATAGGAGATCCAAACAGAGGGGTCACTACAAGATCAAGGGAGGTTGAGATCGTCTCAAACTCATGTTTTGTCTCCAAAATTGAGCCCAAGAACGTGAAAGAGGCACTGACAGATGAGTTCTGGATCAATGCCATGCAAGAAGAATTGGAGCAATTCAAAAGGAATGAAGTCTGGGAGCTAGTTCCTAGGCCCGAGGGAACTAATGTGATTGGCACCAAGTGGATCTTCAAGAACAAAACCAATGAAGAAGGTGTCATAACCAGAAACAAGGCCAGACTGGTTGCTCAAGGCTACACTCAGATTGAAGGTGTAGACTTTGATGAGACTTTTGCCCCAGTTGCTAGACTTGAGTCCATCAGATTATTACTTGGTGTGGCTTGCATCCTCAAATTCAAGCTGTACCAGATGGATGTGAAGAGCGCATTTCTGAATGGATACCTGAATGAAGAAGTCTATGTGGAGCAGCCAAAGGGATTTGCAGACCCGACTCATCCAGATCATGTATACAGGCTCAAGAAGGCTCTCTATGGATTGAAGCAAGCTCCAAGAGCTTGGTATGAAAGGCTAACAGAGTTCCTTACTCAGCAAGGGTATAGGAAGGGAGGAATTGACAAGACTCTCTTTGTCAAGCAAGATGCTGAAAACTTGATGATTGCACAGATATATGTTGATGACATTGTGTTTGGAGGGATGTCGAATGAGATGCTTCGACATTTTGTCCAACAGATGCAATCTGAATTTGAGATGAGTCTTGTTGGAGAGCTGACTTATTTTCTGGGACTTCAAGTGAAGCAGATGGAGGACTCCATATTCCTCTCACAAAGCAGGTATGCAAAGAACATTGTCAAGAAGTTTGGGATGGAGAATGCCAGCCATAAAAGAACACCTGCACCTACTCACTTGAAGCTGACAAAGGATGAAGCTGGCACCAGTGTTGATCAAAGCCTGTACAGAAGCATGATAGGGAGCCTATTATATTTAACAGCTAGCAGACCCGACATCACCTATGCAGTAGGTGTTTGTGCAAGATATCAAGCCAATCCTAAGATAAGTCACTTGACTCAAGTAAAGAGAATTTTGAAATATGTAAATGGCACCAGTGACTATGGGATTATGTACTGTCATTGTTCAAATCCAATGCTGGTTGGGTATTGTGATGCTGATTGGGCTGGAAGTGCAGATGACAGAAAAAGCACTTCTGGTGGATGCTTCTATTTGGGAACCAATCTTATTTCATGGTTCAGCAAGAAGCAAAACTGTGTGTCCCTATCTACCGCAGAAGCCGAGTATATTGCAGCAGGAAGCAGCTGTTCACAGCTAGTTTGGATGAAGCAGATGCTGAAGGAGTACAATGTCGAACAAGATGTCATGACATTGTACTGTGACAACATGAGTGCTATTAATATTTCTAAAAATCCTGTTCAACACAGCAGAACCAAGCACATTGACATTAGACATCACTATATCAGAGATCTTGTTGATGATAAAGTGATCACACTGAAGCATGTTGACACTGAGGAACAAATAGCAGATATTTTCACAAAGGCTTTGGATGCAAATCAGTTTGAAAAACTGAGGGGCAAGCTGGGCATTTGTGTGCTAGAGGAATTATAGCAACTACAGCAATCTGAACGTGCCCAAACGAATCACTTAGCATTAATAGCACGTTCACTACTGAACCAAGGAAAATTCGACCGTTGCTTCACACGGCCCTCTACATTCCTCATTCAAATATATATCTGCTTGACATTAGTGTTTTGTTCAGCATTTCCCAATAGTTTTCTGAGATTTACGAAATCATTCCAAACGCTCTGCTTTTCCATGGCTACCTCATCAAAAGAAACTGCAGCTTCTGGTTCACCATCTGTCCCATCATCTCCACACCAGGAACAACCTGAACTCAACATCCAACCTATCCAAATAATTCCTGGTCAAGCCTCTGTCCCTGAGAAACTGGTTCCCAGAAGACCACAGGGAGTGAAGATTGCTGAAAACCCTAGCCCTGCAACGAGTCCTAGGGAAGTAGACACGGAGATGGACAAGAAAATACGCAGCATTGTGAGTAGCATCTTGAAAGACGCCTCTGTTCCTGAAGCTGATGAAGATGTCCCAACATCGTCCAACCCAAATGTTTCTGTGCCTGATGTCAAGAAAGATGTTCCAACATCTTCCGCTCCAAATGCTGAAGCACTCCCTTCACCCAGTGAAGAGGGATCAACTGAGGAAGATGATCAAGCCGCAGAGGAGACTCCTGCACCAAGGGCACCAGAACCTGCTCCAGGTAACCTCATTGACCTTGAAGAAGTAGAATCTGATGAAGAACCCATTGCCAACAGGTTGGCACCGGGCATTGCAGAAAGGTTACAAAGCAGAAAGGGAAAAACTCCCCTTAAGAGGTCTGGACGAATCAAGACTATGGCCCAGAAGAAGAGTACTCCAATCACTCCTGCCACATCCAGAAGAAGCAAGGTTGCTATCCCCTCCAAGAAGAGGAAAGAAATTTCCTCATCCGATTCTGATGAGGATGTCGAACTAGATGTCTCAACATCTAAGAAGGCCAAGACTTCAGGGAAGAAGGTGCCTGGAAATGTTCCTGATGCACCATTGGACAACATTTCATTCCACTCCATTGGCAATGCTGAAAGGTGGAAATTCGTGTATCAACGAAGACTGGCCTTGGAAAGAGAACTGGGAAGAGCTGCCTTGGATTGCAAGGAGATCATGGACCTCATCAAGGCTGCTGGACTGCTGAAGACTGTCAGCAAGTTGGGAGATTGCTATGAAGGCCTAGTCAGGGAATTCATTGTCAACATTCCCTCTGACATATCAAACAGAAAAAGTGATGATTATCAAAGAGTGTTTGTCAGAGGAAAGTGTGTTAGATTCTCCCCTGCTGTGATCAACAAATATCTGGGCAGACCTACTGATGGAGTGATAGATATTGATGTTTCTGAGCATCAAATTGCCAAGGAAATCACTGCCAAACGAGTCCAGCATTGGCCAAAGAAAGGGAAGCTTTCAGCAGGGAAGCTAAGTGTGAAGTATGCAATTCTGCACAGGATTGGAGCTGCAAACTGGGTTCCCACCAATCATACTTCCACTGTTGCCACAGGTTTGGGTAAATTTCTGTATGCTGTTGGAACCAAGTCCAAATTTAATTTTGGAAACTATATATTTGATCAAACTGTTAAGCATTCAGAATCATTTGCTGTTAAATTACCCATTGCCTTCCCAACTGTATTGTGTGGCATTATGTTGAGTCAGCATCCCAATATGTTAAACTACACTGACTCTGTGATGAAGAGAGAATCTCCTCTATCCCTGCATTACAAACTGTTTGAAGGGACACATGTCCCAGACATTGTCTCGACATCTGTCTCGACATCAGGGAAAGCTGCTGCTTCAGGTGCTGTGTCCAAGGATGCTCTGATTGCTGAACTCAAGGACACATGCAAGGTGCTGGAAGCAACCATCAAAGCCACCACAGAGAAGAAGATGGAGCTAGAACTGCTGATCAAAAGGCTCTCAGAGAGTGGCATTGATGATGAAGAAGCAGCTGAGGAAGAAGGAGAAGCAGCTGAAGAAGAAGAAGAAGCTGCTGAGGAAGAGGAAGATGCAGCAGAAGAGACAGAATCCGATGATGATTCTGAAGCCACCCCATGATCATCAGACCTTTATGTTTGCTTTTACTGTTATTAGTTAAAGGGGCATGTCCCTTTGAACAATTGATTGTTATTGGTCTGTAATATTTGCACTTTAATTTCATGCATCCTACTTTTGCCAAATTTATGTCTAAAAAGGGGGAGTAATAGTATTATGCTTGCTATTATGCATGATTATGTTGAATGTATGCAATAGTAGATGTATGGCAGTAGGATACGATGTATGCATGATTCATGACTCTGAGGGGGAGTTGTATGACGTTGAGGGGGAGACTGCTGCTGCTGATGATGACTGATGTAAGCTACTAGAAGATGCTGCAGTAGGAGCATGAAGACAGGGGGAGCAGATAACGGATGTCACATGAGATGTCTTGACATCCTGGAGAAGACTAGTAGCTGATAGAAGATGATGCAGTAAGCATGGAGACAGGGGGAGCAGTAGCAGAAAGCTGATGTCACGAGAGATGTCTTGACATCCTGGAGAAGACTTGTAGATTTGCAACTTGAAGAATTTCCGCTGTGCTTGATTACTCTGATAATGGAAGTTGCTGATCCCACTTGCATAACTGCTCGTACCTGCTCAGGAAGTGTCTAAGTATGTTTTAGACAAAATTTGCCAAAGGGGGAGATTGTTAGTGTTTAGCTCTACTGAGCTTTAAAAGATTGGCTAAGATTTTGTTAAAACATAAGCACTTAGACAATGAAGGAAAGCTGGAGTTGCTGCACATGATGTCCAACGGTATGTCAAGGAATAAGATCGGGCTGCACAATGCACAAGGCAAGATAAAATGTCAAATGAAGAATTGAAGTTGCAGGATCCACGATGTCGGATACAATGTCCTGACATCCTGCTCGAGAATACTGGAGTTGCTGTACAAGGCAAGATAAAAGTCAAGTGAAGCATTGAAGCTGCAGGATCCAAGATGTCGGATACGATGTCCTGACATCTGGCCCGAAAATACTGGACACATAAATCTGTTATATCTTTAACAGATTATTGTGCAGTTAGCAAGAGATAAGAAGATCTATCTTTAGGAACGAATTAAAAGATCATTATGGTTCGAATTTCAAAGTAGAAGAGTTCGTTCAGGGATTAAAGATTAAAGTTTAAAGATTCAAACTAAAAGATCAAAAGTTATCTTTTAGTTCTTTAACTGCAGATTTTCAGGAAGAAGATAGATCTCCTCCAGCATCAAGAACTTGCAGCCCAGAATCGTACACGGCTATATAATCATGGAGGCTGCACGAGTTCTGTACCAAGTCCGGGATTGAAGAGTTAGTTTGTGAGTTTTTGGGACTTGAGTCTTTTGTGAGCCACCTTGATGGTACCCTAGCATCAAGTGTTGGACCTATGTGTGTAGAGTTGATCTCTTGTGTGTAGAGTTGATCTCTATTGTGTAGGGTTGATCCCATTTGTTCAGAGTTGATCTCTGGTGTGTCTTTGAATAAATTGTAAACACGGGAGTGTGAGTGAGAGGGAGTGAGCAGAGGTTCTCATATCTAAGATTGGGTCTTAGGTAGAGATCGCACGGGTAGTGGTTAGGTGAGAAGGTTGTAAACAGGGGTTGTTAGACCTTGAACTAACACTATTGAGAGTGGATTTCCTCCCTGGCTTGGTAGCCCCCAGATGTAGGTGAGGTTGCACCGAACTGGGTAAACAATTCTCTTGTGTTATTACTTGTTTAATCTGTTCATACGGACACACATAAACTGCATGTTCTGAAGCGTGATGTCGTGACATCCTGTACGACATCTGTCCCCTGGTATCAGAATTTCAAGTCACATTTTTTTTCTTCAAAAAAAAAGTGTATGTTGTTCTGATCGGTTTGGGGGTTTGTTTCTTTGCCAAGCGTGCTCATGTTTTAGTGAAAGATTTCAAAGACTATCAGAGTCTTTTGTCTTGTAGAGACTATCAATGTCATCTTCCCTTTACTTTTCAAAGACTATCAGAGTCTTTTGTCTTGCAGAGACTATCAATGTCATCTGCCCTTTACTTTTTGGAGACTATCAGAGTCTTGTGTCTTGCAGAGACTTCAATGTCTCTTGCCCTGTTGTCAAGACTATCAAAGTCTTCTTTACATTTCAAAGACTTCAATGTCTTTTGTCAAGACTATCAAAGTCTTCTTTACATTTCAAAGACTATCAGAGTCTTTTGTCAAGACTATCAAAGTCTTCTTTACATTTCAAAGACTATCAGAGTCTTTTGTTAAGACTATCAAATTCTTCTTTACGTTTCAAAGACTATCAGAGTCTATTGTCAAGACTATCAAAGTCTTCTTTACATTTCAAAAACTTCAATGTCTTTTGTCAAGACTTCAATGTCTTCTTTACATTTCAAGGACCTCAATGTCTTTTGTTAAGACTATCAAAGTTTTCTTTACATTTCAAGACTTCAAAGTCTTTTGTTTGATACTCTTGATACTTCATGCATTTATTCTTTTTACCGGTTTTGTTGCTTTGGTTTTCGCCAGCTGCCAGTTGGATGACAAGATCGTTGGGATGAAATTAGTGTCCTTATTTTTACTTACTATTTTATTTTCAATAAAAGATAAGTTAAGAAGGGTAACTGTCAGACCCTAATTTCGTCCGGGGACTATCATTCGCTAATGTTTTGATTCTCGCTAGCTGAATCGAGTTGTTCAACACCATTTGCCACACAATACAAAAGATTTTTCGAGGTTTCGGTAAAGAATGCGGAAAATACCCAAATGGGAGGGCAAAAGGGTCATTTTAAAGCTTTTTTGACCCCTGGCTCGCCCAGGCCAGCCTCTGGCTCGCCTGGGCCCCCATATGGCTTAGGGGTGAAGTAACCAGCTCGCCTGGGCGAGTAAGGTTACTTCAGGTTGAAGCAACAGCTCGCCTGGGTGAGCTGCAGATCAACCAAGTCCCCTCATTTCCTATAAATAGGCATGAGGGGGGGTTGAAGAAAGGGTTCAAATTTCAAACATTGAGAGTTTTTAGTGAAATTTGAAGAGAAGAAGAAGAAAAAAGAGAAAAATGAGGCCAAGGCACTATCGATCTGTACATCTTCATCTCATTCTTCTACCATCTGTAATCTCTTTTCTTTTGGTAAAGTGAGTTTTGACCGGTCATTTAAGTCACCAATCATCTTTTAATGAGTTTTAAGTTTGATAAGTGAAACCAAGATAAAATCAACACGTAGTTGAGTTTTTGTCCATAAAAGTCGCTTGAATCCGTTCAAGGTCCAACACCTTAACGGTCTCTTTTATTTTTATCGGTTAAAATGAACCTTTCAAAAGTTTAAAATCAACTCAACGCACAACTTTCTTGCTTTTAAAGAACTACGTAGGTCTGAGTTTCTCATTGTACTTGAGGATACGTAGAAGCAAGGGCAACGCTCTTGTCGACTCCAAAAAGTAAAAACATAAAAAGGGAAAATAAAAAAATATTGAAGTCATGATTTTGTATACTCGATTAATGGCTGTCGTCCCTTGTGGTGGATGCGTGAGGTGCTAATACCTTTCCCGCACGTAAACAAATTCCGAACCCTTATTCTTAAAATTCATAGACCTTTTTTTTTGTTTTTCTAATGTTTTCCTCGAATAAACATTGGTGGCGACTCCCGCACATTTTTTCTTTTTTTGAAGACGCACACTTGAATCTCGCCTCGCCCTTCCGCCGAAGGGTAGGTTGCGACAGAATGTAATCATGGAAACCAAACTGTGGTGAAGACTCAAACAGAACTTCAGAAGTTTAGAACAAAACAATGAAAACCCAGAAGCCAAAATTGTTTTAGGAACATGCAAACCTTGGAACTGACTTGAGAATCGTTGTTATTGATTTTGAGGAAAACATAGAAAATTCCTTTGTAAAAAAGGATCCATATAGTGTTGGGAGTGTTGTTAGGATGTAAAGGATACCATTAACAATGTTTTGAAAAGAATGTAAGGCTTTAAGGTTTTGCAGAAAAAGATAAGTAAGGCTTTGAGTTTGATTTGATGGATGAATTGGTAACTGAAGAAAAGGGGGAGAGAAATAAGGGAGGTTAAATAGAAATTGGGAGGACGTGTTCGAGGGTTTTTTTTTTATTTGTCATGGGAGAAGAAGGTTTGAGAGTGAAAAAGACTCAAGGGACTTTAATCCACCGTTTTCTTATGTTAACGTGTTAAATTTAAAAATAAGAAAATAGAAGTATGGAAATTTGGGTGAAACCGAATCGTGAACGTGAGGATGGTAGGTGACTATTAGGAACAAGCACAGAAAGGCACTATAATTCGAGGTCTAGGCTACCTCTAGAAGATAAAGGAAGGAGAAGGTATGATTTTCATTAAAAATTGTCTGCCTTATTAAAATAGTGAGCTATTTATAAGTAGCAATTGAGATGCTATGACACTCAATTCCATGGTAACAAAATTATGGTGCATAACAGAATTCTAACAAAATTCTAATAACAGAATGCATGTATAAGGGAAATGGCAGACAACATGGTGCAACTTCAAACTTAGCGGATTTTACACAAAATCTCAAAGATATTTTGGTAGTGTTGTTGTTCTTTTGGGCCTCGGGCTTGTGTTCTTCTCCTGCAGGTTCTTCTTCCTATCATTCCCTTCGGCATGGGAAAACACCTTTTCCTCAAGGAGATAATCACTCTTCAACTGCTCCCAATCTTCCCATGATGTATCATCTGGTGTTAGCCCTTACCATTGAACAAGAACCTGCAGCTTGGGTTCAGTATTAGAAGATTTCCATCATGTGCTCAATATCACTAAAGGAATAAGAACTGGTTGATTATCAATGATCATTACTGGTAACGATAATGGGGTGATGGTATTATCCATAGAATGGTGGAAGGGTTTGAGCAAGAAGCAGTGGAACACTAGATGAATACGAGTTTCTGGAGGTAATTGGAGCTTATAAGCAATGTTCCCAATTCGTTCAAAGATCTGATATGGGCCAAAATATCTCTTAGCAAGCTTAACGTTGTCGATCGAGTGCCCCGGAATTGTGGACTATCGATGAGGCCGTAAATAGACCATGACCCAATCTCCTACATTAAAATTAAATTCATGACGATTGTTATCAGCATAATGTTTCGTAGTCTCCTGAGCTTTCAAAAGTTTCTTATGAAGTTCCATGAATACTGCTTCCCGATTCAACAGAAAATCATCAACTACCTCCATATTCGATGTTCCAGCAACATACTGAGAAATAATGAATGGTTTCTTACCAAATGTCACCTTATAAGGGGATAGGCCCAATCTTGAGTGCTTGTAAGTATTGTATGACCACTTCGCATAATTCAAGAACTTACCCCATGTTGAAGGATGCTTGTGCACGAAGATCTAAAGGTATTGTTCAATGACGCAGTTGATCACCTTGCTCTGTCCATCAAACTAAGGATGATAAGCCAAACTCATGCAGAGCTAATTTCCACTAAGCCAAAATAGCTCATTCCAAAATCGATTGATGAAAAGAAGGCCCATGTCGGAAACAAGGCTTCAAGGCATGTCATGGAGTTGTTCAACAATATCCATGAAAAAGACTGCTACTGTGAGGGAGGTATGATTTGGAGATAACATACCCTTCGGAAAATGGTCTACGATACAATGGTAGCCCAACAATAAAGTCCAACAAAAGATCTTTCCATGGTCGAAGAGGCACATGAAAGGGACAAAGGAGTCCAAACATATGAAATTCTCACATGTAGCAAACATGTAGCAATGAATTGTTCCACATCCTTGCGGATACCTGGCCATATGAAATTCTCACTAATCCTTGCCATGGTCTTGGTTACCCCCATATGTCCCCCTACTGGAGAAAAATGGAATTCAGCCAATAATGTGGAAATGAAAGGGGAAGTATTAGGTAGCCAAATTCGACCCTTGTGTAAGATTAAATATTGAGTGAGTTTATGCTTTTGATAAGTTGCTGAGTTTACCGAAATAGCTTGTCACATGGTGATGAAGTTAGGATCAGTGCGCAATTGTCATTTGAGTTCCTCGAGAAATGTGAAGCAAGGAACCGATAGAGAGAGAAGAGTACCAAGAACAATTTCTGGTATCCTCAACAAGGCATCGACAACGACGTTGGATGAGCCAAAACAATATTGAATTGTATAATCATAACCTATCAGTCTTGCAACGTACATCTGCTGCTCCGACATCCGTACAACTTGGGTCATGAGTGATAATTGATATACTTACGTAATTTGAATATTTAAATCACATAGCAATTATCTAATTTTCCTCTCTTTTATTGCTTTTTTTTGTGTTAGAACATTAGGAATTTAGCTTCTTCTGAGTTTTTGTCTAATAGATTCTAAAGTTAGACAATTTACAGTGTTTTGGAGTGTATTTTTTTGTAGAATTACACAGTAGGAGGTCTGGAAGAGGGTTGAAGAATTGGAGCAGCACGCTCAACGCGAGGAGCCAACTTGGAGGCCAGGCTTAGCCCGCATCTGGCAGCTTAGCGCGCATTTGTGGCTTAGCCTGCATCTTGCGGCTTAGCGCGCGGTCACTTATGCCAACTGGACTTTGCATGTGTGCTTAGCGAGCACATGCAGGCTTAGCGCACGGTCAATGTCAAAAAACATGATTGTGCTGCGTTTTAAAGGAAAAAGATGGGAGAAATCAGAGAGTTCTTTTTGGGGGACCAAAATAAGAGGCTAGGGCACGAGAGAAGAAAGAGAACTCATTCACTTGGGGACCCTTTCCTCCATTTTCTTCCATTTTTCTTCCACACCTCTTGTTTTCTTTTTGTATTAGTAAGTCTCTCATAACAATGAGAGGCTAAACCATCCATTATTAGGAGCTCAACAACCAAACACTTTTGATGTAATGATTCTAACTATCTATTTAATGTTATTTTGATATTATTATCTCCTTTTTGTGCTTAATATCATGTTTATGGCTTGATCACCCATGCTCATGTAGTGTTATAGGGTTTATGCATTGGAAAATATTTATATTCTAAGAACTTGAAAAGGGCATCTAGGTAATCCATGTCTAGGGATAGAATGGTAGTATTTAGCTTTATTTATGCATCTTTATTCTTAGAGAAAATTATTTGATATATCTCTTAAGGGATTAGGAGTGAAATTAGGTAATTTAGGCTCTTTCACGTGAGGGATCATGGTTAGGGTATGTTAATGGATGAAGGTAATAATCGAAATAACGTTAAATAGTGAAAAACCCTTAATGTTGCATCAAGAGTAGTTTTGGTAGGTTGAGTCTCAACACGCTTCGTAATTCTACTTCAACCACAACTCACCCCCTGAGTGTTTATATTATATCTCTTTAATGTGCTCTGCTTAATTATCTTCATTTATGTCAAATTTTTTATTCCAATTCATTATTTGACTAATATCAAATTTAGTTCATTGATTGCTTAAAATTGGACATATACAAACTCTAAGTACAGTTAAAGTTCCTGTGGACTTGATACTCAGTCTTACCGTTTTAATTACTACTTGAACAAATTGGTGTACTTGCCAATAGTCCAACAATGAGTTCTTTAAGGCTCTTGTGATCTGTAAGTATCGTGAATGAATGACCCAAAAAGTATTGGCGCCATTTCCTCACGGCCCCCGTTATCGCAAAAAACTTATGGACATAGGTTAAGGCAAGAAGCAGCTTGGGGCTGAAAGGTTTAATGAAAAATGCGATTGGGTGGCCTTGTTGTGATAACACGACACCCATTTCGACGACAGAGGCATCTGTCTCAAGAACGAAGGGCAATTCAAAATTTGGTAGCAAGAGGACTGGTGTCGTTGTGATAGCATCCTTTAAACTAGTGAAGGCAAGTTAGGCGTCCTCGGACTAAACAATTTTGTCTTTCATCAATAGTTTGTTCAGAGGAGTTGTTATGGTGGCATAGCCTCTGATGAAATGTCGGTAGAATCCCGTGAGCCCCACAAACCCCGCAATGCTCTCTGAGAGTGTGGAGTGGGCCACTGGATAATAGCCTCAACCTTGGCTGAAACTGGTTCCATGCTGTGAGATGACACCATGTGCCCCAAGTATTCGACCTGTGTTTGAGCGAAAGAACACTTGGAGAGCTTGAGAAAAAAACTACCCTTCAAGTAATAGTCGAAAAGTTGTTTTCAAGTGAGAGACATGGTCTTCATATGTTCGTCTGAATATTAAAATATCATCAAAGAACACGATGATAAATTGACAGAGATATATGGTAGGAAAAACATGTTCATAGTCGCCTGAAATGGAGAAGGAGCGTTGCAGAGCCCGAAAGGCATGACCCGAAACTCATAGTAGCCATGGTTTGTCCGGAAGGCAGTCTTCTAGATATCGTCTTCATTAATCAAAATCTAATGATAGCCCTACAAGAAATCGAGTTTGAAGAACCAGTGCACACGACCCAATTCGTCAAGGAGCTGATCAATTGTCGGAATGGGAAAACGGTCTTTGATGGTTATCACATTGAGTGTGTGATAATCAACACAAACTGCCAAGTGTTGTCGCGCTTCTTAACCAGAAGAACACGGGAAGAGAATGGATTGGTACTAGGTCTGATGACACCACATTGCAACATGGTTTCGACCTGGTTTTCAATTTCCTTTTTCTAGAAATGAGGATACCTATAAGGATGAACATTGACAGGTTTAGCTGTGGGAAGGAGATGAATATTGTAGTTAGTTGGTCGAGATGGAGGTAGTGTTGTAGGAGTTTGGAATAGGGTGGCAAATTGGGTAATGAGGGTCGAGATTTCGGGTGGTAGGGACAGGGAGGTAGGTTGGTTTGAAGGAAGTTATTAGGGAACAATTTGAAGGTGCAAAAATTGACTGACACTATTGGTTTTGATTAGGCATCGTAGTTGTGGTGGTGAGTGATAACTGTGAAATTTGAGTTAAATTGATAGTCAATTTTGGCTAATAATGATTACAATTTCTTTACTTTACTATTGTTTTTAATGAAAAATGAAGAAATTAACATCTTTGCAATTTTTGATAAGCATAAGTCAAAAGAAGAATATTTCAAGTGCTTTAGAGGAAAATTGATGCAAAAACTGGAAGAAAAAGCCTTGAAGAAAAGTTAGAAGAATTGAACAGTTCGCTTAGCACGCACCTGCGCTTAGCGAGCGACCTCAGGCTTAGTGCAAAGAAGGCCCACGAAGAAGCCCTAAGGCACGCTTAGCGTGAAAG
This sequence comes from Glycine soja, assembly GCF_004193775.1. NCBI lineage: Eukaryota > Viridiplantae > Streptophyta > Magnoliopsida > Fabales > Fabaceae > Glycine > Glycine soja. The sequence continues at coordinate 20,998,477 of NC_041012.1, read as the reverse complement.
CTCGCACTAAGCACGAAGTCAGCATGAAAAGTAAGCTACCTTAAGCCTATAAAAGGAGTCGGAAGCAGAAGGGAAAGACATACCGAGTCTTAAAGCTCTCTATTGAAGATATCCAAAGCCTCAGTCTCTCCCTTAGGGGAAACCCTCCTTCTTAGACATTCCTCCATTTCTTTCTTCTAGTCATCCAGCCCCTTCTTCCATCCGCATTAGCCTCTGAAGTGTAAAGCCTCTTATGGCTATGAGAGGCTAAAACCCTTTTGTTGGAAGCCTGACAGACCAAGATCTTGTAATGTAATTATTTTCCATTATCTATTTAATGCAATCTTGTTTCTATTATTTTCTCCATACCAGTCTGTTATTATGGCTTAATCATCCATATAATGTTTAGAGGGTAATGCATTGAAAAATGGTTATTTTCTAAAGAACTGGGGAAGGGTATCTAAATAAATTCATTGCTAGAAATAGATTGATATTTTTTTTGCCCAATTTTTTCATCTCTACTCTTAATGTGGTTTATTATTTTTATCTCTGCAAAGAAATTTGGGAGAAATAAATAAATAAATTAGGCTCTTCGTGTGGAAAATCAAAGATAGAGTGTCTTAGTAGATGTGGGTGAAAATAAGGATTTCATTAGATTGAGAAAATTATTAACACATTACAAGTAGTTTTGGCATGTTAGGTCTCAATATTATCACATTCAAAATTCATCTTTGTGCATTTCAAATTATTGTTTATTTTTCTTGTTATTTATTTCTTTCTCTCTTACTCCAATTTTCACACTTACAATTCCCTATCTTTTCTACTTCTTCTAATTACTTAATAATTGGGTTTGCATCACTTAAGTACAACCAAAGTTTATGTGGATTCCACACTTTGACTTTCATTTTAACTTTATTACTTGTGACAAATTGGTACACTTGCCAATGAGTTAACAATGAGATGGCGTGAAGACTGAAGTCCATGTCCCCCTTTAGCTCAATAATGTGACCTTCTCGAACGAATTTCATGGTCAAATCATTGTAATCCGTAAGAACAAGACCAAGTGATTTGAGCCATTGCAAGCCAAGGACCACGTTTGTGTCACAGAGTGGTAGAACATGCAAGTCGACTGAGAAGAAGACGCTCTAGATAATCGTTGTAACATCATCATAAAGAAGGTGGCAATGGAGTTGGTGATCGTTGTCCACCATGACCTATAACGGGGTAGTGGGTTTGGTTGTGAGGCTCGAAGCTCGAACCAAGGATTCCTAGATGAAACTGTATGTGCTACCTCCGTCTATTAGTATATGCACCGGATTCTCACGAATGTGCCCCAATAATCGTAATGTTTTGGGGGCCAAATGGCCCGAGAGTGTATGCCGACTGATTTGGGCTGGAGCCGTGTCAGGTGTGCCCTATGGTTCAGAGGCCGAGTCCAAAAGGGGAATATCTGGTGGAATATCTTCTTCTTTATCCATGATCAAGAGGAAAGCCCTAAAAACACAATGATGGCCATGATGGAACTTCTCATCGCAGTTAAAGCAGAGATCACGTTTCCTTTGTGAAGTTATCTCATCAGAAGTCAGGCGTTTGATGAGAAGTGGGGGTGGTTTTGGCGGTGAAGGAAGCAATGATGGTCCGGAGGAAATGACAGGTGGTGGCGAAGGGGAGTGTGATGAGTGACCATCAAGTGAACGATGAAGGTCGAGGAACTTTTCCTCTTGCAAACGTGCCAAACCCACGGCCTGAGCTAACGTATGGGTTACAAGGCCTGGACCTCGCTACATATCTTTGGTGTCAGTCCCAAGACAAAAGAACTCAAAAGGAATGGCAGTGGAAGGCCAGTAATGTGATTTGTGAGAGTTTCAAACTCGGATAAATACACGTTCACCATTTTGTGCTGTGTCAATTCGAACAACGCGCTGGTGGGGTCATCGTATTGGGAAAGGGCAAATCGAGCCTGTAGAGCTTGCAAGAAAATTGGCCAGGAAGTGAGTTAGTCGTTACTAGCCATCCACTGGAACCAAGGCAGAGCGGGGCCTTCCATGGAAAACAAGGAAAAGGTAAGGCGGTCTGAATCAAGGGTCGAATGATACTCGAAGAACTAGTTGATTTTGAAGATCCACCCAAGGGGGTCAAACCCATCAAACCTTGGAGCTTCGAGTTTCATACGAGGGACATGGAGGGCGACTGGGTTTTATGGTGGGTTTATTGAGTTGGATAGGAAGTGCGGCTGAGTTTCGAGGATGTCCATTTTTTATAAAAGCTCGTCCAACTTCAGGGACATAGTATTTTGGGTGACTGTGAGGGATATTTGATTGGAGGTGAGCCGAGCAATGGCATCCTCAATCCTATCCATGTTGGATTTAGAGTAGGTGAAGTGTTAGTCAGTCAATACGACTAACTTTTGTGTAAAAAAACTGTTGTAAATTGTATACAACTCCTCCCATGTATAGTTTTTTTTGGTAGTATTGTAATTACTTTTTGATAATTTAGGTAATAGATACTTTAGTATCCCAATTTTGTGTATTTAATAATCATTTCACTTTAATTTCAAGTAAAATAGGCAAGATTGGTGAAGTGCAGATTTCATGAACTCGCTCAGCCACTCATCTTATGGCTAAGCACATCATCCGCTAAGCGCCCCATCTGATGGCTAAGCGCATGGACAATTTTGGAAGAAGGATGAGTTGTATAGAGGTACTGAGCGAAAGTCAACTCGCTAAGCGCACCGTCTTCACCTTTAGGCTGAGCGAGTGTGACTGGCGCTAAGCCAAAAGTCACTTACGTGCACTAAGCGAGCTCATCTTCCACTAAGCACGTGTCCACCGACAAGATTGCCTATTTAAGCTAAAATCACAATTTCAAAAAGAGAGTTTTTTTTAGAGTTTTTGGCTGTGGAGAAACTGAGAGAGAGCTGAGCTTGAAGAGGAAGCCATCTTGCAGAGCTTTGGATGAGATTTTGAGAGATTGTGAGGTTTCTAGAGGTGGAGGAGACATCCCCACTACTTGTATATCTTCTACCTTTCATCTTCTCTTCTCATTGTTGTAAAGGAAGCTTTCCTGCTATGGAGAGTTAAATCCTCGGTTGGTTCTTCCTATGGGGTACTTGATGTAAATACTTTCATATCTATCTAATGATGTTTTATGTGTTCATTGTGCTATCAATACTTAATTCTAGTGTGTCTTTGCCTTGATCACGCACTTGCATGCATAGTTAGGGTCACTCAACATTGGGAAATGGTTTGATCCTTAGAACCTGATAGGACAGGGCTAGCATATCGTGTTTTCACAAGACATTGGGGTATGGTAACCTAGTTTTTGTTATGTTATGTCTTATTATGGTTCTGGTTAAGTTTAGTCCAACAAGAGGGATCTGAGGACGACGTTTGATTAGGATTAGGCTAAACATGCACGAGACATCGATATTTAGTAGTCCAGGAGACAACATAGAACTCATGAACATTGTTAGGCAGAGAACATCCTTAATAACATCAGTCATCCAGTAGGAAGACCAACACCTTTTTTATCTGTCTTCACACACCACTACTCACGTGATTTACTTTTCAATAGTTTAGTTTGCATACTTGTCCATACCATACACCAAAATTTCATCCAAAGACACTTATTTACTAAACCACGACTTTACCAAGTAAAACAAGTTCCCTAAGAGTTTGATACTTGGTATTCACTTACCGTTTTATACTACTTGCGCGATCCAGTGTACTTGTTGGCCGTCGAACAAGTTTATGACACCGTTGCCGGGGAACTTCTTTCTATTTGGGAAGTTTAGTTCAATTCTTTAAGTGTCTATTTGTTATTCTTTTATTACTTGTGAATACTTATTTTGTTTATAGTTGTTTTCTTCTTGAATTGGATAACCGTTGTTTCTGTTAGTGTTTTGTATGCATAGATTTCCTACAGGTAATTTAGTTCCTCTAGACTTGGAAATTGAAGCCATGTTAAGAAGGAATAGAGCCGAAATGAGAAGGAAATTGTTTCAAAACAAGACTGTAGCTTCCATTCTAGAAGAAGAATCTCAATCCTCTGACTCTACATCGTCTTATTCACCGTCATCAAGGGAATCCACTATATATTTACCAGAAGCCTCTGTCATGGCTGATGAACATCAACACAGGGTTACCCTTGAGGATTATTCTAGTAGTTAAGTGCTACAATTCTTTACAAGTATTGCAAGGCCAGAAGTCCAAGCACATAATATAAACTACCCTCGTTCTTTGATTCATCTAATACAGGGGAACCTATTTCATGGATTACCAAACGAGGACCCTTATGCACACTTAGCAACATACATAGAGAATTGTAACACTGTAAAGATTGCAGGAGTGCCAGACGATGCCATCAGGCTCATTTTATTTTCATTTTCTTTGCCAGGAGAAGCCAAGAAGTGGCTCCATTCATTCAAAGGTAACAGTTTAAAGACGTGGGAGGAAGTTGTTGAGAAATTTCTGAAGAAATACTTCCCCGAGTCAAAGACTGCAGAAGGGAAAATTGTTATTTCATCATTTCACCAATTCCATGATGAGTCCTTGAGTGAAGCATTGGAGAGGTTTCGAGGTTTGTTAAGAAAGACTCCTACACATGGATTCTCTGAGCCAATTCAATTGAACATGTTTATAGATGGGCTGAGACCGCAAACCAAGAAGTTGTTAGATGCTTCAGCAGGAGGGAAGATAAAGTTGAAAATCCCTAAAGAGGCAACTGAATTGATTAAGAATATGTCTGCCAGTGATCATGCCATTCTGCGAGATAGAGTACATCAACCCACCAAGAAAAGCTTGTTGGAGTTATCATCACAAGATGCTTTGTTGGCACAAAATAAGTTGCTTTCTAAGCAACTTGAGATCATAACAGAAACACTTGGTAAGTTGTCAACTAAACTGTCTACTGGTCAACCTTCACATTCTTCTATTTTGCAGATTACATGTTGTACCATTTGTAGTGAGGCTCATGAATCAGGTCATTGCATTCCCATTGAAGAACACACTTAGGAAGTTCATTACATGGGAAATCAACAGAGACAAGGATACAACCAAGGAGGATTTTCAGGGTTCCAGCAAGGTCCCTATAATCAGCAAGGGCAATGGAGATCACACCCTGGCAATTAATTCAATAAGGACCAGGGTGGACCTTCCAACAGGCCACCTTAACAAGGGCCAAATATTTTTCAGAGGACCACCAAACTGGAGGAGACACTAGCTCAGTTTACACAAGTGACCATGTCCAACCATAAGAGTATTGAGTCAACCCTGAAAAACCTTGAGATCCAGGTGGGTCAACTGGCCAAGCAGTTAGTTGAGAAGTCATCTAGCAACTTTGGAGCAAATACTGAGAATAATCCCAAAGAAGAGTGTGAAGCAGTTATGACAAGAAGCAGGAAGCTTGTGGCGGCTGAGGATAAGGATGTTGTTGCTTTGAAGGAGCAATTTGCTTTGAAGGACACTACTGATAAAAAGAAGAATGAGGTAAGAGATGAGAGGAGTCAATGGAGAGAAAAATCAATAATTCTTGGAAGGGAAGAAATAAAAGACAATGAAAAAGAAATAGAGGGAGGAAAACAAAAAGAAAAAGAAGAAAAAGAAAAAGTTGAAAAAAAATAAAGAAGAAGAAAAAAGTAAGAGTGAAAAAGCAAGAGAAAAGAGTAAAGAAACAACTTCAGATGAGGGAAAGGAAGTGTCATACCCTTTGGTACCTTCCAAGAAAGATAAGGAACGCCACTATTCAACGGTCGACAAGTGCACCGAATCACGCAAGTAGTATAAAACGGTAAGAACCGAGTATCGAACTCTCGGGGAACTTGTTTTACTTGGTAAAGTTGTGGTTCAGTAAATAAGCGTCTTGTTATAAAAGGTTTGTGTGTAGTATGGATACCTGTGTAAACTAACTAAACAAAGGTAAATAAAAGGTGAGCAGTGGTGGGTGCGAAGGTAGATGGTCAACGTGTTGGTCTTCCTACTGGGCGACTGATGCTACTAAAGATGTTCTCTACCTAACAATGTTCCTGTGTTCTATGTTGTCTCCTGGACTGCTAAACCCCGATGTCTCGTGCATGTTTAGCCTAATCCTAGCCAAGCGTCATCCTCAGATCCCTCTTGTTGGACTAAACTTGACCAGAACTGCATTAAGACATACATACCAACAACTAGGTTACCGTACCCCGATCCCTCATGAAAATACGATAAACTAGCCCTGTCCTATCTAGTTCTAAGGATCAAACCATTTCCCAATGTTGAATGACCCTAACTGCGCATGCATCTACGTGATCAATGCAAAAGCATACTTAAAAATGAAGTACTGATAGCACAGAGAACATGCAACATTAGTAGATAGATATAAGAGTATTTACATCAAGTACCCCGTAGGAAGAACCAACTGAGGATTTAGCTCTCCATAACTGGGAAGCTTCTCTTACAAAGATGAAAAAGAGAAAATGAAAGATTAGGAAGTACAAGTGGTGAGGATGTCTCCTTCACCTCTAGAAACCTCACAATCAGTCAAACTCTCATCCAATACTCCGCATGATAACTTCCTCTTTAATCTCTGTTGTCCCTTAGGATCTTCACACCAGAAGTTCTCTCCGCCACTCAGCAACTCAGATGAATGCTTCCAAGAACAGAGAAAACGCCAAAAATTGAGAACTCCCTTCCATTTTTTATTTCAGGCTTTAAATAGTGTTATTGATTTTTGGTCGTTCGCTCAGCCACATTCTGGTTCGCTTAGCCAAATTAAGTGACATTTGGCTTAGCGCGACTCTTCTTCGCTCAGCCTGGAGGTGCAAGCGGTGCACTTAGCAAATTTATTCTCACTAAGCGCATCATGACAACTCATCTGTTTCCAAGATCTTCTATGCGCTTAGCCATGAACTGCTGTGCTTAGCGGATGTCTCGCTAAGCCAGAGAATTAGCTTAGCGAGCGGCTCAAAATCAACACTTCCACAAACTTGCTTATTTTACCTGAAATTGAAATGGAAAGGTTATTAAATACACAAATGTGGGATAGTAAGTACTTATTACCTAAATTTACAAAAATTACTTACAATACTATAAAAAGAACTGTAAATGGAAGGAGTCGCATACAATTTACACAACTTTTTTACACAAAAGTTAGTCGTATTAACCGACTAACAGCCACCTGGCGAGATTCCTAGATATTTTCAGGAAACTGGAAATAACTATGTCATTTGGAGAAGCTTTGCAACAAATGTCACTCTACTCAAAGTTTTTAAAAGACATGTAGACAAGGAAGCACAAGTACATTCACCAGGAAAATATAGTTGTGGAGGGTAATTGCAGTGATGTGATTCAGAAAATTCTTCCACCAAAGCACAAAGACCCTGGGAGTGTGACCATTCATTGCTCAATAGGTGAAGTCATAGTGGGAAAAACTCTCATTGACTTGAGAGCTAGTATCAATCTGATGTCACTCTCCATGTGCAGATGACTGGGAGAGTTGTAAATCATGCCCACTAGAATGACTTTACAGTTGGCTGACCGCTCCATTACCAGACCATATGGAGTAATTGAAGATGTTTTGGTCAGAGTAAAACATTTTATCTTCCAGCAGACTTTGTTGTAATGGATATCTGTGAAGATAACGACATTCCCTTAATCTTGGGAAGACCATTTATGTTAACTGCAAGTTGTGTAGTTGACGTAGGAAGAAAGAAACTGGAAATGGGCTTTAAAGATCAAAGAATTGATTTTGATTTATTTGTAAAAGACAAGCCTGTGCCAGAACAAAATGTTTGCTTGCAGGTAAGGGAGGTTGAACAGGAGGTCCTGAAGGTGAGGGCCAAATTTGATATCACCCATTGAGGTATATGCGTCAAGCTAATGACGCTAAAATAGCGCTTCCTAGGAGGCAACCTAGTTCTGATTTTTTTTTTTCATTTTGTTTTTCATGCATTGCATAAGTTGGAATTTGCTTTATGATCATTGAAAAAGGGCATATTAGCTTATACTGAGTCATAGATATTGGGGGGTTGTTCTACATGTTTTGAGAAAGTGGACTGAAAGTCACTTAAAAACATTTTCATGAAAATAGTTCACTCGCTAAGCGCATACCACTCGCTAAGCGCATCTTCTCCATGTGCTAAGCGAGGATAGCCTGCGCTAAGCGCTCAAACCCTTGCATCTCAAGCTGATTGGCTCGCTAAGCCTTCTATGGGTGAGCTAAGCCCAATTCAATTCGATCTGGATTGAGCTAAGCGAGAGCCCGCTCGCTAAGCGCATCGTGCTCACTCGCTAAACCACGGCTTTACCAAGTAAAACAAGTTTCCCGAGAGTTTGATACTCGGTATTCACTTACCGTTTTATACTACTTGCGCAATCCGGTACACTTGCCAGCCATCGAACATGGAGTCAGCCATAGAGGACAACGAGAGCACCAATGTTAGGAACAAGCACAAAAAGGTACTAGAATTCGAGGTCTAAGCTATCTCCAGAAGATAAAGGAAGGAGAAGGTATGATTTTCACTAAAAATCGTTTGCCTTATTACAATACTGAGCTATTTATAAGTAGCAATTGAGGTGCTAAGACACTCAATTCCATGGTAATAGAATTCTGGTGTATAACAGAATTCTAACAAAATTCTAATGACAGAATGTTGGTATAAGGGAAATGGCAAACAACATGTCTCAAGTGCTAGCTTAGTAGATTTTACACAAAATCTCGAAGATATTTTAGTGGTGGTGTTGTTCTTTTGGGCCTCGAGCTTGAGTTCTTCTCCTGCAGGTACTTCTTCCTATAATATTAAATGGCTATAATATCCCTAAATAAATTATTATAACTAAAGATCTAACTGTTATTTTAGTCCCAAACTCTTGATATACATTGCTAACCTCCATGGTCTTATACTCTCAAGTCTCATCATTACAGTTTTATTTAATTTGTATTAAGCTTTTTGACAAACAACTGAGAATTGATCTCTTCAATGGCACCAAACAACATTAAAAGAAAAAGCATAAAAGAAAGAGAGACTCAGATTTTCTTATGTTTTACAATACACCAAATCTGTAACAAATTTTCTAGCAAGCTTTTTCGCTGCTTCTTTTGTGTCTGGCCGTAGTGTTGTTTTCGACACGACAATTTCGGCAACAACATTGTTGCTCAGGAAATTGAGATAAAGTCCTTTGATGGAGTTTATGCAATCGGATGAATTAGCTTTACGTAGCACTGCAATGTTCACTGCTGAGACGTGAGATGTGAGAGAGAGGTTAGAGGAGAGAGGAGAGAGAAAAGGTATTTTTATTTTTTAATAAAATATCTAAGATGATTATAATATCCATTAAAAGATTTGACCAAAACAAAGTAAAATTAGAATGTCAAACCGCACTCAAACTTTACGACTAATAAAATAAAATAAATAAAAAATTAGAATGTCAAACTAAAATTAAACTTGATATTTTATAAAGTATATTAATATTTTCTTTTCTTTTTTATGATAAGAAAAAGTTTAATCACATATACAATCAACATTATAAAAGAGTACATAATTTAAATTATAGAAACAATTAAGAACCTAATTTAAATTAATTATTTATAATGACAATTAATTGAAATAAAACTTTTTTTAAAATCATTTTGTTAATGTATAATATTCATATTTTCTATTAATATTGAAGGTAAGTGGAAAACTTTTTATAGAAACTAGCATGTAAACGCACGGGTCGTTTGTTAAGCCATTACATAAGTTTTTTTTATTTATTTGTAATATACCTATAAAATGTAATTCAGTGTTGAAGCATAAAAAGTTGAATATTAATAACTAAATAATGGTGAGAATAATAAAATTAACAAAACAAAAAAGCTGAATATTAATAACTAAATAATTGTTCAACAACTAAATTAATAAAACAGTTTTAAAATTTCAACAATCCAGATATGGTCTCTGAATATATGTCTTGCTCTGTCACATCCCAGCGATCCATATCACCAGTGCCTCACTCGCAAAATGGTGAAGCTCAGGATGGATTTTCCTGCTAATCCTGTTACAGAATTCAGATTTGATTCCATAATTGATTTAAAGAGGACAGAAATCAGAGATGACTTACTTGTAAGTCCTATATCGGCCATGTTTCATTTCTATTATTACAACTTGGTTATTACTTTAGAAGCAATATAACCTAGTGATATTGCTATATGGTGAAGACCATTTTCATCACTTATTTTTGGATGCATCCTTCATATCTAATAACCTACTTGATTCTTGGAATAATAACAATATATATCTATGCAGCTATGATACTTTACGGGTCATGTTCGTCAATTGATTTCCGATGCAAGAATTAAAAGAAAGATATTGTAAAAAAAGGAAAAAGATTAACATTGATATTAAAGAGTTTGATATTGGAAATTAATCCCCAACCATAGGAAGTTAGGCACCAAATAACAACACACATCGCACGCCACCAAATTGTCTTTCCCTCTTGACTCCTCCCCAAAACTCTATTAAGTGTTAAATGAAAAAAAGAGCAAGTTTGATGGAACACAGCCGTTGCATCATTAGGCTGTGACTATGAACCAAAACCAAGCCTTAACTGCAACTACAATTTAAAGCCTTTGTTTGCACATGCAATCTGGTTTCTCATTCTTTGCAAAAGGATAAGTGTCATTCAATAATCAAGTTAGAGAATACAGACATATAACAAAAGCTTGCATCAATCATCAACAAACTTAGAATAAGAATATGATATAAATAGTATAAATAGCAACATACTTTTGGAGGCTACAATAATTGTGTCCTTAGTTTTGCTATTTTTTCCTTGAACTGCCTGAGATGATACTCTGCAAGTACCCATATTCAAATTTAAATGCATTAAATTATGAAAGACATAGAAGATAAACCTCAAACCAAAATTAGACCATAAGGCCAAGTGAGAGAAAACAAACATGGGAAAAAAATCACTTTTTGAGAGCAGTTTGGAAAAAATTATTGACCAGAGAGAAGCATACAACTCTTGTCATCACAATAAAATGACATTCAGGTAGAGCCAACATAATAATAATAATAATAATAATAATAATAATAATAATAATAATAATAATAATAATAATAATAACGACAACAACAACAACAAAATTAAATAGAATCATAATGTAGCTTCCTGCAACAACAATAAACTTTATAATTTAAAATGTAAAATTGCAATATGAAATAAACAGTATAAATAGCAACATACTTTTGGAGGCTTCAATAATTGTGTCCTCGGTTTTGTTATTTTTGCCTTTAGCTACCCGAGATGATACTCTGCACAGTATAAATAATAATAATAATAATAATAATAATAATAATAATAATAATAATAATAATAATAATAACAACAACAAAATTAAATAGAATCCTAATTCGAATTCCTGCAACAACAATAAAATTTATGATTTAAAAGAAAAAGAAAAAGAAAGAAGGAAATACTTGAATAGGTTTATCGTTATCAAAGCAAGCATGATGAGATTCAAGGCATTATTCTGAAAGTCATTATTCTATTATGTGCATTCACACAGATATCAAAATAAATATTTCCAACAAAATATATAATTAAAAATTAAAAGTATATAACAGCTTACTCCTCCATTATTAAGAACTTCTCTTTCTTGTGGGTAGAGAAGTGCTTGTTGAGTTTTGTATTTTAAAAAAAATTATAATTAAGACATTCTAAACTTATATATATTTTTGGTATTAATAATTTGAATATTCATTTGTTATTATTATTATTATTATTATTATTATTATTATTATTATTATTATTATTATTATTATTATTATTATGTAAACTCTAGTTGAAGGTCATTTTTTATGTTGTTGTTGTTATTATTATTATTATTATTATTATTATGTAGACTCTAGTTGAATGTCCTTTTTTATGTTGTTGTTGTTGTTGTTATTATTATTATTATTATTATTATTATTATTATTATGTTGGCTCTAGCTGAAAGCCAATTTTTATGTTGTGATTATAGGAGATGCATGCTAAAACGAAAATGGTTTTCTTTGATATTACAACCTACACACACCAGGAAGCTCAAAGAAAAATCTCAATGTTCACTCCTGGAATTAGAATATAAAAAAGGGTTTTCAGCTAGAGTATACATAATAATAATAATAATAATAATAATGATAATAACAACAACAACAACAACAACAACAACAACAACAACAACAATAATAATAATAATAACTTCAACCATGAATTGACCAAAAACCAAAAATTGCAGGAAAGCATCAACAAAAAAATACCCATAAAAAGACTTACCAAACATGTAGTCCTTTAGAACTTGCGGGATGAGAAAAGAAAGAAAGTAAGAAAGTTCCCAAAAAAATATGAAGGAAACTTTGGTATTAGAATGACAAAAGTTAAACTGAAAAAGGGGAAAAAATGGATGAAAACCACTGCATACCCATAGCTTCTAGTTGTTGGATGAAAGCCATTTGATTTCTCATATGAAAAATATCAAGAAATCCACTAAAGAAAATTCAGGGAATTAAAAACAAAAAAAATATTGATCTTAGACATAAAAAAACTGTCCAATTAAGAACAATAACTGCTAAAGGAGTAGGTACTATAGCAGTGCAATCTGCTCCAAAGATATGTATAGTGGGAGGTTTAGACATAAAAGTTAAACATGTAGTTAAACTAATAGGATGAAAATACTTATCTTAAGCCTGCTTTCAACTGCAATTTGAATGACAATGTTATTTCCCAAAGAAGCTACCTGCAATTTGAATGACAATGTTATTTCCCAAAGAAGCTACCTATTCAAAAAAAAAAAAACAATAGACCAATAACCTGGGAGCCTTCAAGAATCAATAAACAAAATGTCAAGAGTCTATTATGAACCATGGTTGTGGATAATATGGAGTTCAGCTAGCACAAAGCTGCAAAGAAAACATTTGAGTACTGAATATGATAGTCATTATAGGTATGAGCAAGGAAACTAAATATAGAAGAGCCTAGATATTCATCAGAAGCAAAAGAAAATAATGATTTGACCCAAAGAAATCAAACATATGAGAGAAAGAAAAACATGATAAAAATTACAGAAAATGAAAGAAAAAAAAGTTACCTTTTGTTGATATTGCATCTCCAGTTGCACATCCACCTAACGAAGCAACAATTTATTTTTCTAATTAGAAAACAAACTAAGAAACTATATCATTATTATTATTATTATTATTATTATTATTATTATTATTATTATTATGATGATGATGATGATACAAAACCAAAATATAAGCATAAGGACATTCCTATGAGTTCGGAAAATATAAGCAACTAAAATTTTAATTTCTTAACATCTACAAAAGATGAACCACTTCTCAAAGTGCATGCTTTATTTAAGGAACCCAAGGAAACCAAACATTCAATAGCAAAGTGGAATGTTGAAGCATCACAATTCTGGGTATAAGGTTTCTAAGCTTATTCTGTACATGCATTGAAATGTCATGTATGTCTGTCATTTGTAACATATAAGAGAAAGAAAACCATGATTAAAATGACAGAAAATGAAAGAAAAAAAAAGTTATTTTTTGTTGATATTGCACCTCAACTTGCACATCCACTCAACAAAGCAACAATTTATTTCCTGATTAGCAACCAAACTAAGAAATTATAAAAGAACAAAGCCTACATAATAATAATAATAATAATAATAATAATAATAATAATAATAATAATAATAATAATAATAATAAGAGATAGGAAATAATGTTTGGTTTTGTTTCATTATTATTATTATTATTATGTAGGCTCTGTTCTACTGCAGTTTATAAGTTTATTTTTAAATAAGAAAATAAATAAGAAGGATCAGGGAAGAAAATAAATTGTAAGTCTAATATCTCAACTCTAAACAGCTACATTGGGCAATCTCCCAAAGGAAAGAAAGAAGCTAATCCCCAATATTTACCTGGTTGACTGCATAGGACTTTTTTGGAGCATTGTCATCGTGTTCCAGTCCAAGATATTGCTCCCAAGCACCATATATATCCCTTCTCTAAACAATCAAATAGTGCAAATTTGTAATAACTTAATCATGTAGAAGTTAAACAATATGCCTAAATAGATTCCATTGACCTTGATAGCTCTACACCTAGAAAGTAATTGAAGCAGGGTTGAAACACAGATCGACCAAACTTTCACATAATAGTTTAATTTAACTACAATGCAAAAGAAGAGAAAACAAAATTTTAACATAATTAGTAAAATATGCATCAATCTCCCATAAAAAAAAGTTGACCAAGCTTTAAAAGGCCTAAAAAGTAGTGCTAGTGCAGATAATTGAATTAACACATACATACATACCTTTGAAAACTCCACATCTGGAACTTGCAACTTTTTCTGTATTCGCAATTTGATATCAGCTAATTCTCACTATCATATATAACAAATAAAAAAGGATCCCCAAAATTCTAATTTTGGAATTGTATATCATTTGGTTTAATGTCTACATTGACTAAACAAATAAAAAACTTGAAATTTAGGGGGGAAAATGTTGAATCTCAAGTACCCGTGAATGTGCTTGTTCTAAAAAATTGAAACTTTTTGGGGCAAAACTCCCTATCCAGCAACACCCACGCCATCAATCATAGTTGTGTGTGAATCAGTTCCCGTCATTTGTGTTGAACACAACTCTACCAAGGTATTCTAAATTAACCTGCAAAATTAAAATGACAATATTCAGAAAAGAAATTTGAATCACAGGATGAAATTTTTTTTCGCTGCATGTAAAATTAAAAGTATTCTATATCAGCAAAATTAGTATTCAAATTAAAAGTATTCTATATCAACAAATTGATTTTGGTACTGCATATCATTAACGATTCAAATTGATTTTGGTACTGCATATTATCAAGAAGAACAATATAACGATTCAAATTGATTTTGGTATTGCATATCATTATTCTATATCAGCAAAATTAGTATTCACCATAAAACTAAATAGAGACAACATCTTATCAAGAAGAAGAATATAACGATTTAGATTGATTTTGGTACTGCTTATCATTTGCTTTAATGTCTACATTGACTAAACATGATTTTGGTACTGCATATTATCAAGAACAATATAATGATTCAAATTGATTTTGGTATTGCATATCATTATTCTATATCAGCAAAATTAGTATTCACCCATAAAACTAAATAAAGACAACATCTTATTAAAAAGAAGAATATAACGATTTAGATTGATTTTCGTACTGCATATCATTTGCTTTAATGTCTACATTGACTAAACAAATAAAAAACTTCAAATTTAGGGGTAAAAATGTTGAATCTCAAGTACCAGTGAATTTGCTTTAGTCTATTTTATGCGTTTATTCTAAGAAATTGAAACTTTTTGGGGGTAAAAATAACAAAGAAAAACGATAAGCAAACATGCATGTAATAAATGATGCATGATAACAACACCGAAAGAGAAGCCGAACCTCGGCCAACACAAAAAAACAAAAATCTAACTTGCATGTAAGAAACCATACATGAAAACAACACCAAAAAAGAAGGCAAACCTTGTTTGTATCTGGAAAAATGAAGAAGAGAAAAACATCAATAATAGGAAGTCAAAAGTTACACATTTATAAAAGAAAATACAACAACAAAGCTACCATTAAAAAACAGAACAACAAAAGTACCACGAACAGAGAAAAACGATAAGCTAACATGCATGTAAGAAAGGATGCATGAAAACAACACCGGAAGAAAAGTCAAACCTCGTCCAACACACATACACCACCATCTGCACACGAAACGCACCAAAACGCGTCAAAACGACAATCCATAAACTCAATCGTAAATAACAGTGATCTAATGTTAAATAAAATGAATAAAAAAGAACACCACATTACCCCCAAAAGCCCAAAACTTGTTCAAACCTGCACAACACAAAATCCAATCCGCATCATGGGTGACTGTTTATAAACCAAAAAATAGTAAATTAAAAGAAGAAAAAAATATATGAGAGAGAAAGGAATAAAATATATCAAATACCATAAAAATCTTCTTCGTTCGGAAGTCTTTTGAGTTCCAGCCAGCAGTCCCCCTCCATATCGTCCGCTTAATCTCCACCTACAAACAAAATCATTCAATGCATCAGCTTTCATTCCCCACCAAAGCGAGCACCAAATGAAGAAGAAGAAGAAGAGATAATCCATTGCGAAAAACGAGTGGCTTGAGAAAGAGATAAAGGAGGAAAGAGAAAGATTTAGGATTTGAGAGAAATTATCAAACAAAATTAAATGAAAGTTGAAATCCATTCGTTTGAGTATGATACTTGGAGTTTGTAATAGAAAAAAAGTTGAAAGCAAAACACATGGCAGCCAGGTGGCACAAAACCAAGCAAAGCTGAAGGGGTATAAAATGACCAAAAAGCTAATAAAATGAATAGGTGTCATCAGCTGGACCACGGACACAATAATAATTTTCGTGGGGTTCTCTTTTATAATATAGTAGATAGTAGATATTAGATAGTAGATTAGATTTAACTTTATGAAGTACATGACATACTGACACGGATAAAAAAAATATGTATAGCAGCAGGTCCAAAAAAGTGAAACGAGGCTTTATTCTATTTATAATTATAATTAATTAATAATTTTTTTTAAAAAAATTATAAACAAAAAGTTAAAAACTGAAACACGCTACACCTTAAATAGAATGCGACTTCACATTGAGAATTTTTTTCTTAATTTTAACCATTTATTTATAATATTTCTTTTTCAAGATTATTAATTATAACTATAGTTTGGTTTTAATTTTAAACTTTTGATATATTGTATAAACTGAATGTCTTTCTTTTATAAATACAATGAATATTAATATTACTGGAATATTTATCAATCCTAATTAAAATTATATACTAAAAATTAAAATTATAAATTCAACGAAAACAAAGTCTTACAATTGCTAAAAAAAACGTGTTTTATTTGCATTAATAAAGTTATTATTTAACATAAAATACTTTACAATTTTACACCACCAAAATATATTATTTTGAAATTTAAATTATATTTTCTAGATTCGAATTATAATCCTTTATATATTTCGATTTCAATGCAATTTAACAAAAGATTAGGAAGAAGATTATAAAATAAAACAGAACGATTATCATATATAATTTTACTTGATTTTTTGATTTTATTTTTTATTTTATTAATTGTAAAATTCTTGTTAGTTGTGCCTAAGAATTGTTTGGTTTATTTCTTGCTAAGAGTTTTTTATTTTCTTAATATATTGTTATAATTCTTAATTCAAGGAGATTATTCTTCGTAAATTTTGAGTGTACTTAATTAAAATTTAAAACTAATTTTAAAATTAATTAACAATCAAATATATCTCAGAGTGAAAAATCTTCTTCAAAAATAAAATATTTTTTCTTTCTGAAAAATATATATTTTTATATGATACTACTGTATTTAATTTTCGTATTATTAATTAATAATATTAAGAGTTAACTAACTCAGAATCAGAATAAAAAAAAAACTTATGCAAACTAAAAATGCGAGCAGTTATAAATAAGAGGAAAAGGTTATAAACTCACAATTGTGAATATTATATTTTTTTATCTTTTATTATTCATCTTATTTATATTTATCTGTTATAATTTTTCAATTATCTTTTGAAAAAAATACATATAATATTATTCTCAATAAACACTTTTTTCTTCTTCTCTATTACTCTCTTTTTTTCTTCTTCTCTACTACCCTCCTTTTTTTTTATATATATATACATTTCGTAGTTGCGATCTGAAACAGTGAAACCATTCACTCATTCCTCTTAAGGCCGTGTTTGTGTGTTGCGTTTGAATTGGTGATTCCGTAGAGCTAGAAAATGGAGGACGACGGTTCCAACTCGACCCGCCGCATGTCAAGCCGAACGCGAAAAGTTGCGTCCAAAATGGCCGCCGCGCTTGCCAGCGCCGACAACCGCACTCAGGCAACTATCTCCGCTCAATTTTCCTTATTTTGTTTTTCTTTTCATTTTTTGTAAAAAAAGATATCTGTGAATTGAAATCTGAATAATTAATCTGATAGAAACGCGATTTTGTTACAATTCAATTCAGGCGGCACTTGCGCGCTTGGATGCATTGGAGAATGACAATGCAGGTTTTGAAATTGCAGATGCCAATAATGATGACGATGATGCTTCTCTAGACGAGGAGGATCAATGTTAGGGTTTCTTCTCTCTCTTTTTTTTCCTTTCATAGTTTCATTTCACAATTTTGTTTCATTCTGTTTTTTTTTGTCTAGTGTTAGTTTTAACTTATGGTGACATTTTTTGAGTAAATGATCAATTTAGTCTACTCTCTCACTTTAGTCTTTATATTTAAGAAAAATGTAAAAATAGTTCCTAAAATTATAATTGGATAAATGACCGTTTTAGTAATCCTATTTGGTTGTGTAAAAAATGCGACAATTATATCATGTCGCTAAGTTTTTGTGGAATCATTTTATCATTAAGTTGTAAAGTTTAAAGACTAATTTAACATTAAGTTGTAAAGTTCAGGAACTAATTTGTCATTAAGTTATATGACAGAATGTAATTGTCACACTTTTTATACATTCAAGGACAAAATCAGAATTTTTGTATTGAAGGACTAAATTGTCATTGGTTTACACATTCAGGGTCTAAAATAATCATTTACCCAATTATAATTCGTTTCTTCTAAGTCCCTAAAATTTGGCTATTTACTGTCATTGGGGTCCTGAACATATACTAATTGTTCCTTCTTTTTGCAGTTTATATACAGAAAAAGCAGTCTAAAGGCACCAAAAGGAAAACCAGGCAGGCAAAAGCACTTGAAGCTAGAAGGGCCCCAAGAACGTTCCTTGAGCTCTTACATGAGGTCAGTGATTACAATTACACCCACAACAGATCATACACATAAGTAACAATCATGTTTTACTCTTGCCTTGGGTTTTGTTTTTGTTAACCCACCTCCTACAATTTACCAAATGCAGGCTAACTTAGAATCATTGCCTCCTCATGTGCCATCCTATTGGAAAGCTGCAGTTGGGCCTCCAAGCTCAAGCTCCCGTTGCCACTTCTGTACCGTTTGTGCTTTTTCTGCTAATTACACTTGTGTTAGATGTGGTATGCGATTTTGTTCCTATAGATGTCAAAATGTGCACAATGATACCCGTTGCTTGAAATTTGTAGCCTGATACATTGCCCATAAAATTGTGCACAAGTATTGAATACATACTACTGTAATTTGTTATATATCAGTATTCACTAGCACTGTGTGAAAGCAATTTCTTTGCTCAACTTTCCCTCTTTTGTTGCCCTTCAGACTAGTGTTTCAGTTAGTCAGTTACAATGCTGAAAACTGCATAACCTGACCCCTATTAGATCCTGCTGATCTAGGTAACCTTGTTAAAGATTGACCCCCCATAGTTATTAGAATCTTATAATTCACGATTTGAATCCTATGATTCAATATGATTTGGTTACCTATTGATTTGTATCATAAGATGAATCTCAAATGACTTTGTATCTTCTTACAATTCATGAATGAATATGTGCAATTTCGTACTATTGGTACAAGGTCACACAATTCTACGATTTGTCATTTTTTTTCTTTTTACTTCTTTCACTAATTCTCAAGAAAAAAAAAATGAAAAGTCATATAGGCTTAAATTGTTGAATGAAAAGGTATTGAAGGAGCACTTTTGAAATTATCCTATTTTGATTTTATTCCTCTACTTCCTTTGCTATTCAATGCATGCACTCTATTTGGCTATTTCATTGCTTCATTTCCATTCTTCTAAAATAAAGGCCTCACAAACTCAAATATAACTAATAATTTTAAATTTTGTTTTATAAGACTTATGATTAAGGTAAGTTTTATCTATTTCTAGTTTAAAATTATTACATTGAACACTAAATATCATATATATTTGAAGTAATTTCTCATTGTTTTTTAATCTTATGATTTGATGCAAATTATGATTAAAAAGTTAGCTTGGCGATTCACGATTTGAATCTTGATATGATAACCTTGATGTCCTTAGTTGCAATAACTGAAGTTATTATGTACAAGATCATCTTTATTATGTAATGTGGATTATTCTGTTTTACTGTTCTTATGGAACATACCTTTGTATATGATCTTGTATTTGTGTCTTTGATTAGAATGGCTTCAAGGAAGCTTACTTCCTAGAACTTGCTGGATAAGTTTTTCAGTTTCTTATTATTATATACACAAGAGCCTTATAACATGACAGTTGATGCGTGGTTCGGATTTAGGCAATGCTGTTAAAGAGGTCCAATGATGTCTTTGCATGTTAGATATCCAGGAACTGTCAGGATCAACTTCACATGCTTGTTCATGGTGGCCTCTGCTAAAAACTAAATGCACCTTGCTTTAAGTTGCTTAGGGTGCTTTGTACAAAATAGTCCACCTGCACATTGCAAATTGCAATATGTGGGCAATTCTTCCACTGAAGGAACAAAATGGAAATCGGTTTCTGGTACTGAAATATTTTTTCTATGGAATGAATTAGTTTTTCTCACTGAAAAATATTAAACTAGTAATAGTAATGATAAGAAATCATTTAAATTTTATTTTTCTTAATATAGGGTTACAATGCCACCTAACAAACATACCGCAAACATACAGCTCAATTAAGCATAATCTAATTCTGGTATTGGGAACTGCAGAAAGCCATACTGTCTGTTTGGCAAATCCTTGAAGAACTTATGATACAGAACGACAAATTTATTAACTAATGATGCTTCATTAACCTTAACATTGGGGTAGATCTGGCGGTGGAGGTAATACTGACTGTGAAAGGCCAACTCCATTTTCTACCAGAAGTGCCATCCCCAAACCCCAATTCAGATGTGAGTCTATGTGACAATGGACAAACCAAATTCCTGATTTGCAGTAGTGAAAGAAAACCATGTAACAGATTAAAATGTGATCCTGATACAAACTGCATAAGAAGAAAAAGTTAGTATAACAAGTTACCTGGATTGTCAGCCACAAAACGAATGGCCACCCATCCTCCAGGGGGTGTTCCAATGGTGTTCCTCACAGGTGGGTCTACAAGGTTGAACTTTTGGGGATCAGTTGTTGGGTTGAAGTTGCCGAAACCTGAACCAACTACAAAGAAGTGGAATCCATGAACATGCATAGGGTGTTCCTCAGTGGTCACTATGCTTGTGTCCTGCAGAACAATTTGCACCTTGGAGCCATACTTCACCTTGTAGAGCTTAGTTCCCCGAGAAGGTGTCCATAGCCCCCGTGGCACATTTCCAGTGTAATCAAATTGTAAAGGGGGGATGGGGGGAAAGTCTGTGGTGAAGACACCGGGTATTCCTTCATAGTAGGCTTGCATTAAGGAGGTGGTACTTGGGAGTACAAAAGATACATTGTTCATGCTTGCTGTGAAGCGGGTTCCATTTGGTCCTTGACACCGTGGACTATTAGGATTTGTGCAATTGATTAACCCCAACCCCACTATAACGTATAGATTCACATCAACTTTCTTAAAGACTCTAACCCGGGTAAGACCCCTGATCCTAGCAGTGAATGCAGTTGCAGTGGGCGTGTCATTGAAGGCCGGCAAAGCTGGCAAGATTGGTCTTGATCTGTTTTGGTTTCTGCGTCTAGTAGATCTGTATTCAAGGATTGCAGTGGTGGTGGTATTGTCAAAGGGAGCATTTGCAGCTGATTCATAGGCACGTGCTGCCATGTAGTAGAGACCTAGGGGTTGATCAGCAGTGACTATGACATTGAATGTCTGACCAGGTCCTATCATGAGGACTGAGGTTTTGAAGGGCTTAGTATATGCAGCATCCGTACCAACAACAGTCATAGTGTGGTTAGCAATTGAGAAGAAGAGTTCTTGATTTAGTGCACTGCTGATGATTCTCAGCATAATTGTCTCCCCAGCATCTACTGGAACACGCACAGTTTCTGCATTGTATGTTTGCCACATCAATGAATCTGGAACATCTCTCAAAAAATAATTTAATGCTCAACACTTATTCAACTATGCTTTTCTTTAAGGTTTTGTCATAATATTAAAAAATACTTTTAAAGGTTGAGATAATCTGCCATTTAAAAATAACTGTAGAAGATACTAATGCATTACCAATCATTTTAACATCGGTAAGAGAATGTAGACATATAGAGAGAGTAATAATTTCACACCTTGGCTTGAGCATCTGTAAAGATCACCAGGTTGCCCATTAATGGTGTATGCAACAGATGTATTTGGAGGTAATCCTGCAAAGTCTGCCTGCCTTTGGAGGAGCACAAGATCCGTATCGAACCATTCCCCTGTGTCATCATCACAATACAATCTGTTATGAAACTATAAATGAGAAGCGCTTTAGCTTTTCAAATGCCAGTAGTGAGGTAAAGTTTGATCACGGTGGGAGGAGATTCATTATGCAAGTGAATTGGGGAGAATACGGAAATGAAAGAAGGTTTTAGAGATATATATACCAAGAAGGAGGGGAACTTCTTGCTTAGGCATAGAGAAGGGATAAGGAGAGCCCAATCTAGGATAGATGATGAAAGCTCCATAAACAGTGGCTCTTAGGAAGCCAGTGTGAGCATGCCACCATAGTGTCCCTTCCTGGTCTCTGATTCTAAATCTGTATGTGTAACTTCCTCCTGGTTGGATGGGACACTGAGTCACATAACTTGGTCCATCTGCCCATGGATTTCTTAGCATTCTTAACCCATGCCTGATGCACATAACCCATGATCACTTGGTAAGAAAGACAAATTTCATGTATCATTAGCATTGTAAATTGATACATAGACCAAGTATGTGTCACTAGCATAGTAAATTTAATTCATGGACCATGCATGTACTATTAGCATAAGAGGAGTGTTAGGAATATATTTTCCAACACATCTTTAGTAGAATTTATTGAGAACTACAAAATTAAGAGAGGAAATTATTAAGTATAATGTGAGACCCACAAAATTTTTTGATTTTTGATAAATTTCAACTTATAAGAGATAGTATGCGCAAAAGAGTGTGTTTGTATTGCTCATAAGCATAGTGAATTTGAAGCCAAGACATTAGTGCGGGGAAAAGTTCCATTCGTGTGAAAGTGAAAGATGATGTTATTTACCAGTGGATGGAGATGTTGTACTGTGCTGCATTTACTACTTTGATTACAATAAAATCCCCGTTTCTAGCTTCCACTGTTGGCCCTGGGAACTGCCCATTGACTGTGATTATGTTTTGGGTTTTGCACAGCCTCCTCACTGGCCTAGCTTGAATCTATTACAATCAAATTATTGATGGAATGATAATTACTAACTGTTTCTTAACCATATTGGAGAAATGTAGTTAATAGTTTATGATAATTAAACCAGTACTTACAACAAATTCATGGAAATGTATCTCTGTAGCTGAAGCAAGGGAACCAATAAGAGCAAGCAGGCCAAGTAAGAACCAAGAGCAACATAACTTACCAGAGAGTAGGAAAGTCTTCATTGTTGCTCTGGTTGTGTTTTAATGGAGTTTCTTGGGCTGTGGATTTGTTCTAAAGTGCAGCTACTTTTAGACTTATGAAGCGGGAAATGCTTGGAAAGAGAAACACTTAGGTCTTTATTTATAGTCAACAAGTTACTTAATTTGAATAATTAGTCTAACAAAGTAGAGGCCATGGTGCACAGCACAATCAACTGTAGAATAAATGCTACGATTGTTTGATTTAGATGTAAGGAGGTGCACAATAGTAGAAATACATATGAACTATCAAATCAATTTTTCCCCCTGAAATTGCTTGCTAAGATACTAATAATCTTCTAATTACGTCCATCAAAAGATGTCATAAAGAGAAGACAATTAGACCCAACCAAACCAACATTTCCCTTATCACTAAGTGTATGGATCAATCAGCATATTTTTCTATTATAAAATACAAGAAAATTGAATTGATACTAAACATAAATTAGATATAGATAATTTGAAACAAAATAAATTTAAATATGACATGAAGTTGTTTCAACTTTAACTAGTGGATACGTAGATGCGTTAAATACTCACAAGGATAGTTTTATCATTTATAATTATTTTATCCAGTTTAAACGAGATTATCTCCGGTGAAAGGTATCTATATGAAAAAGAAAAAAGAAAAGTCAATATCTCTTCCATCTAATTAGAGAGAGAAAAAGGAAAATTATAATAAATATTTTTTCACACTACAAAATTATCCCTTTTAAAGCATCATTTAAATAATCAAGAGTTTAGGAGTATAGACATAATGTAAGACTGCGATTATCTACTAATTGCCTTCATTCATATTACTTATAAGCTAGAGCAAGTTAATAATTTTCAATTTTCAATTTTCATCCCTCCTATTTCCATTCCCTAACAACTTCATACCCGAGCAAAACATTATAAGCATTATTCTTTTAGTCTCATTGTTTGAAACGAACCATTTTAATTTAAGGCTTGGCGTTATGTGTGGAAGTGGAACATATAATATTTGTTAGATCAGAGAACCTTCTTTATTTATTTTTTTTATTTTTATTTTTAATAAAATCACAGTTAGCTAGATTCACGGTTATTCACTCTTTTTTTTCGGGGTGAAGGAGTATGGTTTACTTGAATGTTGATTTCCAAAGAAGCAGAAATTAAATTTGTACCTAAGCACTGCAATTTTCAAAGAAAATGACAGTAATTTCAAATAAGTAATAGTTGTCCATTTCCAACACGATCAATGGGTTTTTACCATACACTGTAAAAGCAGTGTAGTAAAACCAATCTCAGACCGGCTGGTAGCATCGGTCTGATAAGAATCGGTAACATAACTAGTCCAAACTGTTAGGTGGATTGCAAACATGAGAAATCCTAAAAAGATATTCTCTAACACACTTATTTAAACACACTATCTCTTATTAGTTAAAATTTATTAAAAATAATAAAATTTGGTACATCTCACGTTATATTTAGTGACTCTTTCTCGATTTTGTAATTTTTAATAAATTTTAATTAATTAAAAAAATATATATTTAAAAGTGTGTGCTAAAGAATGTGTTTCTAACATTTTTCTTGATACTACATTTATGCGATTTGGCTGATTTTTTTACTTGAACGATTGGTCAGCCAAATCCGACGCACCAAACCATTGATTTAGCTAGATAAACTGGTTTAAGTGAACTAGCAACCAAACCAATGGAAAGTGAACCAACTATCCAGTGGATTTTTGGAAGAAGCAGCATGTTACATTTTCGGGGGATCTTTTAAGGTGTAATATGATTTTTGTTTTTTATAATTTTTAAAGTATGAAATTTATTAGTTATAATTTTTTTTTTTACTATATATCGACTAATGCAAATAAATTAGTGACTCATTAATCCAATGTGATGACTGAATAAGTAATATCAATCATTTGATTTAGCAATCCAAACACCAATATCATAAGTAGATGAAGGTTGATCTAATATTTAAAGGAAAGACTTGTATCACACAAGAACTAGAGGGCGATATGTAATATCTTTGACTTGTGTCATACTCTAGCTCCAATACTCAACTCAACAACTCTTTCACAAAATAGATATATTTTATATATAAATCATGTGAGCCATAAGTTTTTCTTAACATATCAATCCGATATATAGTCTCCATTTCCTTTATTTATGCTCTGACAGTAACACATGGCAACAACTGAAACTAGGGAAAAGCTAGGAACTAAGAAGAAAGAAAGATAATAGGGCAGTTAAGATCAGGTTGAATTTTGCTTTTGTTCGGTGGTTATGAAAAAAAATACTGTTTCTGCGGTTTAATAAGTCCACTGTGTTGAATCGTTTGACAAATGACAACACTTCACAGTTAAACATAAACAAAACTAGTAGTGATCTGTACTCGATTTTCGTATTTTGCCTTTTGCGTGGGTGATTCCAACATAGAAGTAGCAAGTGTCTATATAATTTAAAGAATTAATACCACTTTTGCGTAATTTGAAAGTGGCACTAACACCTTCACTCCTTCAAATTACCAAAACTCAGCTTAATAGAATATGAAGGATAAAATGGCCAGAACTAGCATTTACTTGCAAAACTTTGGAAGGATATGATTTAGTCAAACATAAATCCTGAACATGGTAAATTGAAGGGAAAACTTTTCTCTCAATGCCCCTTCGTGTTAGCTATAAAACACACATAATTAGTAACTAGAAGTATGCATTTTCCACATTTTTTCAACAGAAAGTTTTTGTTTATTCATCAATCTAGACACTATTTAATTTAGTTAGCGCATCTCTGTCACATAACATATATTTAATTTCTATGTTTTCAATGTAAATGGTACTTAAAATACTATTAGAATAAATAGTGTATACACGATAGTGTAAATGGTCTTCAGTGTTTACAGTATCAAATAATCACAAACTATCATATTAGCTTTATAATAATTATTTTAGAAATCATGCTAATTTAATATACTGAAGGTGTATAAAAATTAA